>NC_057797.1:575833091-575952803 GCF_018294505.1 Triticum aestivum
AGTTAGCGGCACGTTTTGTAGGACCATACAAGGTTTTGGAGCGTATGGGAGAAGTAGCCTACAACTTGGAATTTCCTGAAGGATTGTCAGGAGTTCACGATGTATTCCAATTGAAGAAGTGCCACGCAGAGATGGCTGATATACCGATGAGAGATACAGTCCCGCTGGAAGCGATTCAGTTGGATAGTGATTTGACCTGTGAGGAGAAACCAGTCAAGATTCTTGAGTATGCCAGTCGAGTCACCTGCAGCAAGGTTATAAATTTTTGCAAAGTTCAGTGGAGGCACCACACCAAGGAGGAAGCCACCTGGGAGCGAGAGGAAGATCTGGTGAAGGACCACCCTCACCTATTTTCTAGCCAACCCGAATCTCGAGGGCGAGATTCATCTTTAGGGGGGTAGGTTCGTAACATCCCAAATTTTCAATTTGGAATGTTATACACTAGATCATCACTGCATATCATATTTTATTTGCTTTTGGTTTGATCCTAGAAATTCTACGCAACTCAAGGACCCTCGGAGAGCGTTGGGGATTTCGTTATTTTCATATTTCAGTTTTCTCAAAATTTGAAAATAGGATCAATTGATTTTATTTATTTTATCTTCAAATATTTCTATTATAAAAATATTAGAGAGGGGATAAAATGACTTTCCCAAAATAAATAAATATTAAGGATTTAATAATAAAATCAAATAAGATTTTATTTTGGATTTTTGCTATTTTATTTGAATTTAGGAAAATGCATGTTTTTCAAAATTGCATTTAGGCCCCAAATAAATGTTCATCTAGACCGGCTTTATTTTAGAAGTCGGGGAAATTTTATTTCGGGATTTTTGGAGTCCGTTTAGTATTTCTTTTAATAGTTTTTCTGCGCATAATTATTTATATAAAAATAAACGCGAAATCGACTTTGGGCCGTGTTCGGCCAGGACTCTGTCCGGCCGGCCTTTATAATGCGCCGCCCCGAGCCCGTTAGCCTGCAAGCCGCGCCGCGCCTAACCCTAACCCTAGCCGATCCGCCGCCGCCGCCGCTGCTGCCGCTAGCCGCCGCTGCCGCCGGACTCCGCTGCCAGGAGCCCGCCGCCGCCGACCCCGCCGACCGCCGCCGCCGCAGCCGAAGCCGGAGCCGGAGCCGCCGCCGCCGACCCCGCTGCCCCGCCGAGGTTGACCCCACGCCGCCGCCGGTGGTTTTCCTCGAGAAAACCGTTCGGTTTTCCACCGGTTTTCCGTTCGTTTTTTTAGATCCGTTTTTTTAGATCCGTTTTTTACATCCGTTTTTTAGATCGGTTTTTTCCGGTTTAGTTTATTTAACGAGCGTTCGCTCGTTCGTTCGTTTTAACAGACGCGTTCATCGTTTAGTTCCAGAAAATGAACGTTCATTCGTTAATCTGTTCATCATTTTTCTTTTTCTCGGATTTTCCGCGATTATTTCTGATCGCGATTTCTGATTCGATTTTCGTTCTAGTATAACTTTTCGCTCGTTTATCGGAATCAGGCGATTCAAGCGGCTGGAGTATCATCTTGAAACCCTCTTTCCGTTTAACCAACTCAAACAAGTTTTTTCTTTTGTAAAATTTGACCTAGGTCCATATTAGTAAACAAAGTTTGTTTCTTTCGCCGTTTGACTTTCGTTGCTTCGTTCGATTCGATTCTTTTTGCAAGCCGAAGTACTTAAGTTGAACTTTCTTGTTAGTTCTCTTATTTGAGTTTTACCTGTGCATTAGATGAGTACTTATTGTATGCTTGTTTGTTTGCGATAGAGTACCCGGAGTGCGCCGCTTGCTACTTTGAATCGCTAGGTTTCAGGGATCATCAGCAAGGCAAGTAACACTTTGATCATACCTCTTTCATACCCAGTTTTATTGCATTAGATCAATCCTCAAACATTGCATGATTAGGATCTAATTAAATTGTGGGTTTTGGGAAGTAGATGAGGTAGTACCTATTACCAGTTTTCTTATCAAACCTTTGGGAGTTACTTCTATGTTTGCTTAGTATGCCATGCTATGCTAGTAGACATGGATTGGGTGAGTGTATCCATGACAGATGTGAGATTCTTAATTTAATGGTTTATTTAAGGTGGCAAGTTAAACACACATCTGGGTGGATTGAGGCACCTGGGTATTCCAGCGATTGCATGTTTTTCTTTATGGACCGCCACCCAGGCTCAAAGGGATCATGAGATTATTCATACTAGAAACTTTCGTTTGCAGCCACAAGCTACTATGGGCTCTAGCATTGTTGATTAAGTCGTGCGAACTCTTACAGTGGTAGACTAGCAGATGTAGGGGAAAGTAGGTGTAGCGGTCTACCCGTTCGTAAGGTGCTAGCTCTTCTGAAAGACTATGTCTCGGTCATCCGTTTCTCAAACATCATGTAGTGCGAGAATACCAACAGAGGAGATCGAGTCTTGTGGGGAAAAGTGCGCAAACCTCTGCAGAGTGTATAAACTAATCATGGTTAGCCGTGTCCCCGGTTATGGACATCTTGAGTATCTAGTACATGGATTATCATGTGAATCTCATCATGTTACTTTAATTAATTTGTTGGGTTTTAAATGTTGATGCTTAATTGGGATTGAGAGGGTGTCTACACTCTCAATGTTTAACAACCACCACGATTGTTAAATAAAATTTATTCCATTGCAGTAGGGGAAAATTGGCTTTATGCAAAACTGTAACCATAGAGCTTTCCACCAGCCATATATGCATGTACTATAGCCTATTTCTTTCATTACTCTCTATGTGTTACATTGCCAGCATATTCCATGTGCTGACCCGTTTCGGGGTGCAACATTCATGTTGCAGACTTTTTAGACGATGAGTAAGGTGCCTTTAGGTCGTGGTTCTATACTCAGCGATGCCGTTGGAGTTGATGGACTCACTTATCTTCCAAGCCTTCCGTTGTTATCGTTATTAGATGGCCTTAAGCCATATTTATTGTAATAAGTTCTCTTTTGAGACATTCGATGTAATAAGTGTGTGATTGCTACTCTGTTATAAATCCTTCAAGTACTGTGCGTGTCAGCATTACTGATCCAGGGATGACACTGAAGCACAGAGATCAGACCATTTGAGGTCTGGTCGCTATAAATAGCCACTTCAAGGAGCCTGAAAAAGAAGCAGCAGCAGTTTCAAGCTGACTAAGATCTGCTCAATGATAGATGGACCGATGTCCTAGCAGCCGAAGAATATGGCCTCAAGCGCCTAGCCAAAAGCTACCCGAAGCGCAAATTGCTACCTCAGTTCGACGACAAGGTACCAGAGCCCGTACCATCATCGCGCAATGCGGCTGACCGACCGCCATGTGGTCGTGATAAAACGGCAACTCAAGTTGAACACCAGCCCGCTTCACCTCATCGTAAAGGCAGACATAAAACAGGTCGTGGTTATACATATGACCTTTGGCAGGACCTGGACAATAGAGCAGGACATACCAGATCGATCTACGGATCGCGTGGATGTGCCCCGACACGTGATGATGGCTATCTATTCGGACGTGACAAGCCTAGTCATGCGCGGGCCGAAAACCGCAGACAGACTCCATCAGAGCTACATCGCGATGTGGCCCGATATAGATGCACCACACTGATAACCCACAAGTATAGGGGATCGCAACAGTTTTCGAGGGTAGAGTATTCAACCCAAATTTTTGATTCGACACAAGGGGAGACAAAGAATATTCTCAAGTATTAGCAGCTGAGTTGTCAATTCAGCCACACCTGGAAACTTAATATCTACAGCAAAGTGTTTAGTAGCAAAGTAATATGATAGTAGTGGTAGCGGTAGCAAAAGGTAACGGTAGCAAAAGTAATGTTTTTGGTATTTTGTAGTTATGATAGCAATAGCAATGGAAAACTAAATAAGCGAAGAACAATATATGGAAAGCTTGTAGGCAATGGATCGGTGATGGAGAATTATGCCGGATGCGGTTCATCATGTAACAGTCATAACCTAGGGTGACACAGAACTAGCTCCAGTTCATCAATGCACTAGTAGAAAAGGGTCAAACGTGAAGCACATTAGTGCCGGTTTGAATTTGGGCCGGCACTAATGGTACCATTAGTGCCGGTTCGAACGGCTATGCATTAATGCCGGTTCGTGTTGAACCTTTAGTACCGGTTTGTGCCACGAACCAGTACTAAAGGGGTCTGACCTATAGTACCGGTTTGTGACACAAACCGGCACTATAGGGCAATTTTCAAACTCTACCCCCTCCCCCGTATGTCGCCATTTCAGTTCTGAAATAGAAAATGATAAAAACTTCAAAAAATAAAATCCTTCGAGAGGTAGTTATATTACTACATCTACTAGTTAGGAAAATTTGAAAACTTAAATTTGGACATGTTTTGCAAAAAGTGTAGGGAAAATGTAAAACGGCTATAACTTTTGCATACGATGTCCGAAAAAAAACGTATAATATATCAAAAAATTCAGCATGAAAATCCGCATCCGATGGAGACCGCCTACGGCTTGTTTGCAATTTTTTAGAATCCTCAAATTCCAAAAGGAAAAAAAAGATATGGTCAAATTTAAGTTTTTTTTAAAAAATTTGTTAAATCTGGTCAAACTACTTATTCAAGAAGTATTAATGTTACTACATAATTATTCAAGAATATTAGTGTTACTAAATGATTATTTCAATTTTTTGAATTTTGATCAAATCTGGTCAAACTATGGTCAAACTTATTCAAGAAATATTAGTGTTACTAAATAATTACTGTTTTTTAGAATAATAGTTTCAAACTCAAACAGTGAAATGTGTGACTTCATGCTCAAGCTAAACTCCTGAGGGTTAATAGGATTGGCATCTTACTATTGTTAGGAAAACAACAAGTGCAGACTTGAAAACGAAGGAGAATAGAACCCGAAAGTTAAGCGTGCTCGGGCTGGAGTAGTGAGAGGGATGGGTGACCGGTCGGGAAGTTAGATGATTTGGAATGAGTGATCCACACTTGGGCAGTTAAGAGAGGTGATTAGAGACTAAATCACCAAATAATTCAGAAAAATTAAAAATCGAAAAAATAAAAATAAAAAAAATTCCAAAATTTTCAAAAAAAATTCAAAAAAAAACCATTAGTACCGGTTGGTAACACCAACCGGTGCTAAAGGTCCCCCATACCAGGGCGCGAGCTCACGCCACGTGGTGGCACTTTAGCGCTGGTTCGTGCCGAACCAGTACTAAAGGGGGGGGCCTTTAGTGCCCACCAATTAGTGCCGGTTATGGAACCGACACTAAAGGCCCTTACGAGCCAGTTTTAAAGCTTCGTTTTCTACTAGTGATGTAATATTGGCATGTATTCTGAATATAGTCATACGTGCTTATGGAAAAGAACTTGCATGACATCTTTTGTCCTGCCCTCCCGTGGAAGCGGGGTCCTAGCGGAAACTAAGGGATATTAAAGCCTCCTTTTAATAGAGTACCAGAATAAAGCATTAGCACATAGTGAATACATGAACTCCTCAAACTATGGTCATCACTGGTAAGTATCCCGATTATTGTCACTTCGGGGTTAACGGATCATAACACATAATAGGTGAGTATAGACTTGCAAGATAGGATCAAGAACTCTCATATATTGATGAAAACATAATAGGTTCAGATCTGAAATCATGGCACTCGGGCCCTACTGACAAGTATTAAGCATAGCAAAGTCATAGCAACATCAATCCCAGAACATAGTGGATACTAGGGATCAAACCCTAACAAAACTAACTCGATTACATGATAGATCTCATCTAACCCATCACCGTCCAGCAAGCCTACGATGGAATTACTCACGCATGGCGGTGAGCATCATGAAATTGGTGATGGAGGATGGTTGATGATGACGATGGCGATGGATTCCCCTCTCCGGAGCCCTGAACGGACTCCAGATCAGCCCTCCCGAGAGGTTTTAGGGCTTGGAGGCGGCTCTGTATCATAAAACACGATGATTTCTTCTCTCTGATTTTTTCTCCCCGAAACCAAATATATAGAGTTGGAGTTGAGGTCGGAGGAGCTCCAGGGGGTCCACAAGGTAGGAGGGCGCGCCCCCACCCTCATGGACAGGTGGTGGGCCCCTTGGTCTTCATCTTTTGCAAGGATTTTTTATTATTTCCGAATAGATGTTCCGTGAAGTTTCAGGTCATTCCGAGAACTTTTGTTTCTGCACATAAATAACACCATAGCAATTCTGCTGAAAACAGCGTCAGTCCGGGTTAGTTCCATTCAAATCATGCAAGTTAGAGTCCAAAACAAGGGCAAAAGTGTTTGGAAAAGTAGATACGACGGAGACGTATCAACTTCCCAAAGCTTAAACCTTTGCTTGTCCTCAAGCAATTCAGTTGATAAACTGAAAGTGATAAAGAAAAACTTTTACAAACTCTGTTTGCTCTTGTTGTTGTAAATATGTAAAGCGAGCATTCAAGTTTTCAGCAAAGATTATGACTAACCACATTCACAATAATGCTTAGGTCTCAAGTTTACTCATACCAATGGCATAATCAACTAGCGAGCAATAATAATAAATCTCGGATGACAACACTTTCTCAAAACAATCATAATATGATATAACAAGATGGTATCTCGCTAGCCCTTTCTGAGACCGCAAAACATAAATGCATAGCACCTTTAAAGATCAAGGATTGACAAGACATTGTAATTCATGGTAAAATAGATCCATCCAAGTCATACTCAATGTAAACTAACAGTAATGACTGCAAATGACAGCGGTGCTCTCCAACTGGTGCTTTTTAATAAGAGGATGATGACTCAACATGAAAGTAAATAGATAGGCCCTTCGCAGTGGGAAGCAGGGATTTGTAGAGGTGCCAGAGCTCGGTTTTGAAATAGAGGTGAATAATATTTTGAGTGGTATACTTTCATTGTCAACATAACAACCAAGAGATGGCAATATCTTCGATGCTACACACATTATAGGCGGCTCCCAAACAGAATGGTAAAGTTTATACTCCCCCTCCACCAACAAGCATAAATCCATGGCTTGCTCGAGACAACGAGTGCTTCCAACTAACAAGAGTCCCAGGGGGAGTTTTGTTTGCAATTATTTTGATTTGATTTGAATAAAGCATGGGACTGGGCATCCCGGTACCAGCCATTTTTCTCATGAGTGAGGAGCGGAGTCCACTCCTCTTGAGAATAACCCGCCTAACATGGAAGATACAGATATCCCTAGTTGATACATGAGCTATTCGAGCATACAAAACATGATATTTATTTGAAGGTTTAGAGTTTGGCACATACAAATTTACTTGGAACGGCAGGTAGATACCGTATACAGGTAGGTATGGTGGACTCATATGGAATAACTTTGGTGTTTATGGAATTGGATGCACAAGCAATATTCCCATTTAGTACAGGTGAAGGCTAGCAAAAGACTGGGAAGCGACCAGCTAGAGAGCGACAACAGTCATGAACATGCATTAAAATTAATCAACACCGAATGCTAGCATGAGTAGGATATAATCCACCATGAACATAAATATCGTGAAGGCTATGTTGATTTTGTTTCAACTACATGCGTGAGCATGCGCCAAGTCAAGTCACTTAAATCATTCAAAGGAGGATACCACCCTATCATACCACATCACAACCATTTTAATAGCATGTTGGCACGCAAGGTAAACCATTATAAGCTCCTAGCTAATCAAGCATGGCACAAGAAAGTATGATCTCTAGTTGTCATTGCAAACATGTTTATTCATAATAGGCTGAATCAGGAACGATGACCTAATCATATTTACAAAAACAAGATAGGTCAAGTTCATACCAGCTTTTCTCATCTCAGTCAGTCCATCATATATTGTCATAATTGCCTTTCACTTGCACGACCGAATGATGTGGATAATAATAATAATAGTCCACATGCATTGGACTAAGCTAGAATCTGCAAGCATTCATTAAACAGGAGAAGACAAGGCAATATGGGCTCTTTTGTCAGATCAACAATAATGCATATAAGAGCCACTTCAACAATTTAATTATGGTCTTCTCCTATTGACCCCCAAAGAAAAGAAAGGAAATAAAAGTATTTACATGGGAAAGCTCCCAACAAGCAAAAGAAGAACATGAACTCTTTTTGGGTTTTCTTTTTAATTACTACTACAAGCATGGAAAGTAAACTAATTAAAAGCTACAACTAATTTTCTTTGGTTTTTCTTAAGGTTTATTAAACACAGAAGAATAAAGCATAAAAGGAAAATAAACTAGCATGGATGATACAATGAAAAAGTATGAGCACCGACATCTAGCAATGAGTGTGTGAACATAAATGTAATGTCGGTGGGAAATACGTACTCCCCCAAGCTTAGGATTTTGGCCTAAGTTGGTCTATGGCCACGGCTGGCCTGGCGGATATCCATAATAATAGTTGGGGTCGTACTGGGATGCAGCAGCTATCGCGTCCTAAGCTGCAGCGTGGCGACGAGCGGCCTCCGCCCTCCTCTCGTACTCATATGCCTCCTCTCTGGTAATAACATATATTCCTTTTGCCTGATAATCAAAGAAGGCAGGAGCAGGGAGAGTAATACGGACAGCACGACGTTTGTCAAAGATTAAACGATACTGGAGAGGTGATTCATTCCTCTCAACAAACTGGTGGTGAACCATAGCATTAAAGTCTAGGTAAGCAAGAGGTAATTCAATATCATCATTACGTATAGTTACACCAAGAAAATCAGCTAAGCGGGTTGCATAAATTCCACCAAAGAAATCTTCATTAAATCTATTCAAATGCAACCTACGTGCAACAATGGCTCCCAAATTATAAGATTTATCTCCTAACACAGCACTTCTAAGAATACTGAGGTCGTGGACACACATGTGACATGCTTCATCTTTATCGTTAATGCATCTACCTATGAAGAGAGCAAAATAATGTATAGCAGGAAAATGAATGCTCCCTATGGTAGCTTGTGTTATATCTCTAGATTCCCCCACAGTTATACTAGCAAGAAAATCTCTAAATTCAGATTTGCGAGGTTCCCACTACCCCATTGTGGAAGTTTGCAAGCAGTTGTAAAATCCTCTAAGTCCATAGTGTAAGAATTTTCATAAAGATCAAACAAGACAGTTGGAGAATTACGTGAAGATGAAAAATCAAACCTTCGCACAAAGGAACTAGTGAGATAGTGATACTGGCTGCATTTCTCTTCCTCGAAGCTCAGAAGATCAGCGTTACGCAAATATGCGTTAAATTCTTCCTTAATTCCCGCTCGATCCATAAAGTTTTCCAAAGGCCATTCACAAGGACACACCGGAGCGTCTCTTGGTGGCTCTTCTTCAACAGCACGCATTGCAAGCCTGGGTCCTTGCTTCCTCGAAGAACCACCTTGGTACATTTTCCTAAGCATATTTCTTCCTCTGATTTTTTTTTTGAAATTTTTAGTAACTTCAAAATAAAAGTGAACCAAACTCAATAATATTGATAGCAACTATTCCTACAAGTGCTTAGAGCTTATATCATGCATCAAAACTACTTTTGACCATATAAATTTGACATGCAAGCTCAAGAACAGGGTCACGTAAGCAGCAAAAATTTGCAATGAATAAAGCACTAGAACAAAAACTAATTGGATTAATGGAGGAGTCACATACCAAGGAACAATCTTCCCAAGCAGTTTTGTGAGAGGTGCTTTGAGCAAGGAGATCGAAAATGGCAGCAAAATGACCTTGGACTTGGGTTTGAGCTGGATATACTGTGTTTATGGGAGGAAGACGGAGTGTGTGTGGGTGAAAGGATAAGTGGAGGAGGGCCACCATGGGCCCACGAGGCAGGGGGTGCGCCCAGGGGGGTAGGGCGCGCCCCTGACCCTCGTGGCCATGTGCGAGCTCCTCCTGCTATGTTCTCAATGCCAAATATTCTCAAATATTCTAGAAAAAATCATATTTAAATTTCAGGGCATTTGGAAAACTTCTATTTTCAAGGTATTTTTATATTGCACGGATAATCAGATAACAGATAGAAAAATACTTATTTTTATTTTATTTATTATAAATAATAGAAAGTAAAAGGAGGGTACAGAAGGTTGTGCCTTCTAGTTTCATCCATCTCATGATCATCAAAAGGAATCCACTAACAAGGTTGATCAAGTCTTGCTAACGAACTCATTCTAAATAACATGGAACCGGAGAAATTTCGAATAACACTAAGTTACCTCAACGGGGATATGTACATCCCCAATAATAAGAATACCATATTTCTTCTTGACAGTAGGAAGAGAAAATTCAAAACCTCCAAATAATCGATGGAATTTTTCCAATAGAGTTGATACTATGAACTTGAGGTTGTTTCCTCGGAAAGTGTACCGTATGCTCATTACCATTAACATGAAAAGTGACATTGCCTTTAGTGCAATCAATAACAGCCCCTGCAGTATTAAAAAAGGGTCTTCCAAGAATAATAGACATACTATCGTCGTTGGGAATATCAAGAATAACAAAGTCCATTAAAATAGTAACGTTTGCAACTACAACAGGCACATCCTCACAAATACCGACATGTATAGCAGTTGATTTATCAGCCATTTGCAAAGACATTTCAGTAGGTGTCAGCTTAGTAAAATCAAGTCTATGATATAAAGAGAGAGGCATAACAATAACACCGGCTCCAAGATCACATAAAGTAGTTTTAACATAGTTTCTTTTAATGGAGCATGGTATAGTTGGTACACCGGGATCTCCAAGTTTCTTTGGTACTCCACCCTTAAAAGTATAATTAGCAAGCATGGTGGAAATTTCAGCTTCCGGTATCTTTCTTTTATTAGTAACAATATCTTTCATGTACTTAGCATAAGGATTCATTTTGAGCATATCAGTTAATCGCATACGCAAAAAGATAGGTCTAATCATTTCAGCAAAGCGCTCAAAATCCTCATCATCCTTTTTCTTGGATGGTTTGGGAGGAAAAGGCATGTGTTTCTGAACCCATGGCTCTCTTTTTATTCTGTGTTTCCTAGCAACAAAGTCTTTCTTATCATAACATTGATTCTTTGATTGTGGGTTATCAAGATCAACAGCAGGTTCCATTTCTATATCATTATCATTACTAGGTTGAGCATCATCATGAACATTATCATTAACATTATCACTAGTTTCAGGTTCATTACCAGATTGTGTTTCAGCATCAGAAATAGAAATATCATTTGGATTCTCAGGTGTTTCAGTAATAGGTTCACTAGAAGCATGCAAAGTCCTATCATTTTTCTTTTTCTTCCTTTTAGAAGGACTAGGTGCATCTATATTATTTCTCTAAGAATCTTGCTCAATTCTCTTAGGGTGGCCTTCAGGATACAAAGGTTCCTGAGTCATTCTACTAGTTCTAGTAGCCACTCTAACAACATAATCATTATCTTTACTATTCAATTCATTGAGCAAATCATTTTGAGCCTTAAGCACTTGTTCTACTTGAGTGGTAACCGTAGAAGCATGATTACTAATAAGTTTAATTTCACCTTTGAGATTAGCCATATAATCACCCAAGTGTTCAAGCATATTGGAATTGTATTTCAACTGTCTACCAAAATAAGCATTAAAATCTTCTTGCTTAGCCATAAATTTTTCAAACTCATCTAAGCATGGGCTAGCTAACTTAGTAAATGGGATTTCAGCTTTATCATATCTATAGAGAGAATTTACCTTTACTACTTGTGTCGGGTTATCAAGACCATGTGTTTCTTCAATAGGTAATGGATTAAGATCATATGTTTCTTCAACAGGCGGTAAATTAAGACCGTGTATTTCTTCAATAGGAGGTAAATTCTTAACATCTTCAGCTTTAATACCCTTTTCTTTCATAGATTTCTTTGCCTCTTGCATATCTTCAGGATTGAGAAACAGACCACCTCTCTTCTTCGGAGTTGGTTTAGGAATAGGATCAGGAGCTGGCTCAGGAAGTGTCCAATTATTTTCATTTGTCAACATATTATTTAATAGAATTTCAGCTTCATCCGGTGTTCTTTCCCTGAAAACAGAACCAGCACAACTATCCAGGTAATCTCTGGAAGCATCGGTTAGTCCATTATAAAAGATATCAAGTATTTCATTTTTCTTAAGAGGATGATCAGGAAAAGCAATAAGTAATTGGAGAAGCCTTCCCCAAGCTTGTGGGAGACTCTCTTCTTTAATTTGCATAAAATTATATATATCCCTTAAAGCAGCTTGTTTCTTATGAGCAGGGAAATATTTAGCAAAGAAGTAATAAATCATATCCTGGGGACTACGCACACAACCAGGATAAAGAGAATTAAACCATATCTTAGCATCACCCTTTAATGAGAATGGAAATATTTTAAGGATATAAAAGTAACGAGTTCTCTCGTCATTAATGAGCAGGGTGGCTATATCATTTAATTTAGTAAGATGTGCCACAACAGTTTCAGATTCATAGCCATGAAAAGGACCAGATTCAACCAAAGTAATTATACCAGGATCAACAGAGAAGTCATAATCCTTATCAATAACAAAGATATAGGTGAAGTAGCAAAAGCAGGGTCAGGTTTCATCCTAGCATTAAGAGATTGATGATTCCATTTAGCTATTAACCTCTTGAGTTCGTATCTATCTTTGCAAGCTAAAATATCTAAAGCAGCTTCTTTTCAAAAACATAACCCTCAGGAATAACAGGTGAGTCTTCATCACCACTTTCATCAATATTATCAGATTCAATATTTTCATTCTCTCTAACCCTAGCAAGTTGTTCATCAAGAAATTTACCAAGTGGCACAGTAGTATCAAGCATAGAAGTGGTTTCATCATAAGTATCATGCATAGCAGAAGTGGCATCATCAATAACATGCGACATATCAGAACGAATAACGGAAGCAAGTTTAGGTGTCACAAGCTTACTCAAAACAGAAGGTGAATCAAGTGCAGAGCTAGATGGCAGTTCCTTACCTCCCATCGTAGTTAAGGGATAAATATTGGTTTTTGGATCTCTCAAGTTCTTCATAATGATAAGCAGATATAAATCCCAAGTGACTCAAAGAATAGAGCTATGTTCCCCGGCAACGGCGCCAGAAAATAGTCTTGATAACCCACAAGTATAGGGGATCGCAATAGTTTGCGAGGGTAGAGTATTCAACCCAAATTTATTGATTAGACACAAGGAGAGCCAAAGAATATTCTCAAGTATTAGCAGCTGAGTTGTCAATTCAAGCACACCTGGAAACTTAATATCAGCAACAAAGTGTTTAGTAGCAAAGTAATATGATAGTAGTGGTAGTGGTAGCAAAAGGTAACGGTAGCAAAAGTAATGTTTTTTGGTATTTTGTAGTGATGATAGCAATAGCAGCGAAAAGTAAATAAGTGAAGAACAAAATATGGAAAGCTCGTAGGCAATGGATCGGTGATGGAGAATTATGCCGAATGCGGTTCATCATGTAACAGTCATAACCTAGGGTGACACAGAACTAGCTCCAATTCATCAATGTAATGTAGGCATGTATTCCGAATATAGTCATACGTGCTTATGGAAAAGAACTTGCATGACATCATTTGTCCTACACTCGCGTGGCAGCGGGGTCATAGCAGAAACTAAGGGATATTAAGGCCTCCTTTTAACAAAGTACCGGAATAAAGCATTAGCACATAGTGAATACATGAACTCCTCAAACTATGGTCATCACCGGTAAGTATCCCGATTATTGTCACTTCGGGGTTAACGGATCATAACACATAATAGGTGAGTATAGACTTGCAAGATAGGATCAACAACTCTCATATATTGATGAAAACATAATAGGTTCAGATCTGAAATCATGGCACTCGGGCCCTAGTGACAAGCATTGAGCATAGCAAAGTCATAGCAACATCGATCTCAGAACATAGTGGATACTAGGGATCAATTCCTAACAAAACTAACTCGATTACATGATAGATCTCATCCAAGCCATCACCGTCTAGCAAGCCTACGATGGAATTACTCACACACGGTGGTGAGCATCATGAAATTGGTGATGGAGGATGGT
This sequence comes from Triticum aestivum, assembly GCF_018294505.1. Taxonomy (NCBI): domain Eukaryota; kingdom Viridiplantae; phylum Streptophyta; class Magnoliopsida; order Poales; family Poaceae; genus Triticum; species Triticum aestivum. The sequence goes on from NC_057797.1 coordinate 575,847,059, forward strand.
TGATGATGACGATGGCGATGGATTCCCCTCTCCGGAGCCCCGAACAGACTCCAGATCAGCCCTCCCGAGAGGTTTTAGGGCTTGGCGGCGGCTCCGTATCGTAAAAAGTGGTGATTTCTTCTCTCTGATTTTTTCTCCCTGAAACCAAATATATAGAGTTGGAGTTGAGGTCGGAGGAGCTCCAGGTGGCCCACGAGGTAGGGGGTGCACCCTAGGGGGGTAGGCGCACCCCCCACACTCGTGGACAGGTGGTGGGCCCCCTGGTCTTCATCTTTTGCAAGGATTTTTTATTATTTCCAAATAAATGTTCCATGAAGTTTCAGGTCATTCCGAGAACTTTTGTTTCTGCACATAAATAAAAACATAGCAATTCTGCTGAAAACAGCGTTAGTCCGGGTTAGTTCCGTTCAAATCATGCAAGTTAGAGTCCAAAACAAGGGAAAAAGTGTTTGGAAAAGTAGATACGACAGAGACGTATCATGCACACCCTCTTTGCTTCACTGACTAAGTAATGGAGCATGAATCCCCAGAAGGGTGTAAACCTGTGAATATTGAATCATACGATGGAACAACTGATCCCGCTGTGTGGATTCAGGATTTTCTTCTCCATATCCATATGGCCCGCGGAGATGACCTCCACGCCATCAAATACCTTCCGTTAAAACTCGAAGGGCCAGCTCGGCACTGGTTAAATGGTCTGCCCAAAAATTCTATTGGCAGCTGGGAGGATTTGGAAGACGCCTTCCACGACAACTTCCAAGGTACATATGTCCGGCCACCAAATGCTGATGACTTAAGGCTTATAGTTCAATAGCCCGGAGAGTCAGCCAGGAAATTTTGGACTAGGTTCCTAACCAAAAAGAACCAGATCGTCGACTGTCTGGATGTCGAAGCCCTAGCGGCCTTTAAACACAGCATCCGCGACGAATGGCTCGCCCGACACCTCGGCCAAGAAAAGCCGAAGTCCATGGCAGCCCTCACGGCACTCATGACCCGCTTTTGTGCGGGTGAGGATAGTTGGTTGGCCCGTAGCAAAAACAATGCAAGCAACGCCGACACCTCCGAAGCCAGAAATAGCAATGACAAATCCCGACGCAATAGACACAAGCGGCACAACAACAATGACAACACCGATGATACAGCAGACAATGCCGGATTCAGTGGCTCTAAGTCCATCAGCCGAAGAAGCCGTTCAAAAAGAACAATTCGGGCTCATCCATCTTGGACCGCATACTCGACCGTCCGTGCCAGATCCATGGTACCCCAGACAAACCACCCAATCATACCAACAGAGATTGTTGGGTTTTTAAACAGGGACGTCTACGCGATAGAGCCAGTCGCCCCAAAATTTAATCAATGGTCGTCATGTCATACCTCTTGAGCAGTGCGTTGGATTTCCCCGAAGAGGAGAGGATGATGCAGCAAAGTAGCGTAAGTATTTCCCTCAGTTTTTGATAACCAAGGTATCAATCCAGTAGGAGGCTACGCGCGAGTCCCTTGTACCTACACAAAAACAATAGCTCAACGCAACCAACGTGCTTAGGGGTTGCCAATCCCTTCATGGTCACTTACGAAAGTGAGATCTGATAGAGATGATAAAAAATATTTTTGGTATTTTTGGTATAGATATGCAAAGTAAAAAGTAAAAGCAAAGCAATAATAAAGTGATGGAGATTGATATGATGGGAAAGAGACCCAGGGGCCATAGGTTTCACTAGTGGATTCTCTCAAGAGCATAAGTATTCTACGGTGGGTGAACAAATTACTATTGAGCAATTGACATAATTGAGCATAGTTATGAGAATATCTAGGTATGATCATGTATATAGGCATCACGTCCAAGACAAGTAGACCGACTCCTACCTGCATCTACTACTATTACTCCACTCATCGACCGCTATCCAGCATGCATCTAGAGTATTAAGTTAAAAACAGAGTAACTCCTTAAGCAAGATGACATGATGTAGAGGGATAGTTTCATGCAATATGATAAAAAACATCTTGTTATCCTCGATGGCAACAATACAATACGTGCCTTGCCGCCCCTTCTGTCACTGGGAAAGGACACCGCAAGATTGAACCCAAAGCTAAGCACTTCTCCCATGGCAAGAACAACCAATCTAGTAGGCCAAACCAAACTGATAATTCGAAGAGACTTGCAAAGATAACCAATCATACATAAAAGAATTCAGAGAAGATTCAAATATTATTCATAGATCGACTTGATCATAAACCCACAATTCATCGGTCTCAACAAACACACCGCAAAAAGAAGATTACATCGAATATATCTCCACAAGAGAGGGGGAGAACATTGTATTGAGATCCAAAAAGAGAGAAGAAGCCAGCTAGCTACTAACTATGGACCCGTAGGTCTGAAGTAAACTACTCACATTTCATCGGAGGGGCTTGGATGATGATGTAGAAGCCCTCCATGATCGATGCCCCCTCCGGCGGAGCTCCAGAACAGGCCCCAAGATGGGATCTCGTGGATACAGAAAGTTGCGGTGGTGGAATTAGGTTTTTGGCTCCGTCCCCGATCATTTGGGGGTACATAGGTATATATAGGAGGAAGAAGTATGTCGGTGGAGCTTCGAGGGGCCCACGAGGCAGGGGGCGCGTGAAGGAAATATGCCCTAGAGGCAATAATAAAGTTATTATTTATTTCCTTATATCATGATAAACGTTTATTATTCATGCTAGAATTGTATTAACCCGAAACATAATACATGTGTGAATACATAGACAAACAAAGTGTCACTAGTATGCCTCTACTTAACTAGCTCGTTGACCAAAGATGGTTAAGTTTCCTAGCCATTGACATGGGTTGTCATTTGATTAAAGGGATCACATCATTAGGAGAATGATGTGATTGACATGACCCATTCCATTAGCTTAGCACACGATCGTTTAAGTATGTTGCTATTGCTTTCTTCATGACTTATACATGTTCCTATGACTATGTGATTATGCAACTCCCGTTTACTGGAGGAACACTTTGTGTGCTACCAAACATCACAACGTAACTGGGTGATTATAAAGGTGCTCTACAGGTGTCTCCGAAGGTACTTGTTGGGTTGGCGTATTTCGAGATTAGGATTTGTCACTCCGATTGTTGGAGAGGTATCTCTTGGCCCTCTCGGTAATGCACATCACTTAAGCCTTGCAAGCATTGCAACTAATGAGTTAGTTGCGGAATGATGTATTACGGAACGAGTAAAGAGACTTGTCGGTAACGAGATTGAATTAGGTATTGAGATACCGATGATCGAATCTCAGGCAAGTAACATACTGATGACAAAGGGAACAACATATGTTGTTATGCGGTCTGACCGATAAAGATCTTCATAGAATATGTAGGAGCGAATATGAGCATCCAGGTTCTGCTATTGGTTATTGACCGGAGACGTGTCTCTGTCATGTCTACATAGTTCTTGAACCCGTAGGGTCCGCACGCTTAACGCTACGATGACAGTTATATTATGAGTTTTATGTTTTGATGTACCGAACATTGTTCGGAGTCTCGGATGTGATCACGGACATGACGAGGAGTCTCTAAATGGTCGGGACATGAAGATTGATATACTGGAAGCCTATGTTTGGATATCGGAAGTGTTCCGGGTGAAATCGGGATTTTACCAGAGTACCGGGAGTAGGACTCCTCCGGCGCGCCTCTCCCCTTGGACGGCCGCACCCCCCCCCTTGCTCCTTTATATACAGGGGCCGGGGGGCACCTCTAGACACACAAGTTGATCAAGTTGATCCTCTCTTAGCCGTGTGCGGTGCCCCCCTCCACCATAATCCACCTCGATAATACTGTAGCGGTGCTTTGGCGAAGCCCTGCGTCGGTAGAACATCAACATCGTCACCACACCGTCGTGCTGACGAAACTCTCCCTCAACACTCGGCTGGATCGGAGTTAGAGGGACATCATCGGGCTGAACGTGTGCTGAACTCGGAGGTGTCGTGCGTTTGGTACTTGATCGGTCGGATCGTGAAGACGTACGACTACATCAACCGCGTTGTGCTAACGCTTCCGCTTTCGGTCTGCGAGGGTACATGGACAACACTCTTCCCTCTCGTTGCTATGCATCACCATGATCTTGCGTGTGCGTAGGAATTTTTTTGAAATTACTACGTTCCCCAACAGTGGCATCCGATCCAGGTTTCATGCGTTGATGTTATATGCATGAGTAGAACACAAGTGAGTTGTGGGCGATATAAGTCATACTTCTTACCAACATGTCATACTTTGGTTCAGCGGTATTGTTGGATGAAGCGGCCTGGACCGACATTACGCATACGGTTACGCGAGACTGGTTGTACCGACGTGCTTTGCACATAGGTGGCTGGTGGGTGTCAGTTTCTACAACTTTAGTTGAACCGAGTGTGGCTACGCCCGGTCCTTGCGAAGGTTAAAACAGCACCAACTTGACAAACTATCGTTGTGGTCTTGATGCGTAGGTAATAACGGTTCTTGCTAAACCCGTAGCAGCCACATAAAACTTGCAACAACAAAGTAGAGGACGTCTAACTTGTTTTTGCAGGGCATGTTGTGATGTGATATGGTCAAGACGTGATGCTATATTGTATGAGATGATCATGTTTTGTAACTGAGTTATTGGCAACTAGCAGGAGCCATATGGTTGTCGCTTTATTGTATGCAATACAATTGCCCTGTAATGCTTTACTTTATCACTAAGTGGTAGCGATAGTCGTGGAAGCATAAGATTGGCGAGATGACAACGATGCTATGATTGAGATCAAGGTGTCGTGCCGGTGACGATGGTGATCATGACGTTGCTCCGGAGATGGACATCACAAGCACAAGATGATGATGGCCATATCATATCACTTATATTGATTCCATGTGATGTTTATCTTTTATACATCTTATCTTGCTTTGATTTACGGTAGCACTATAAGATGATCCCTCACTAAATTATCAAAGTATAAGTGTTCTCCCTGAGTATCCACCATTGCGAAAGTTCTTCGTGCTGAGACACCACGTGATGATCTGGTGTGATAGGCTCTACGTTCAAATACAACAGGTGCAAAACAGTTGCACACGCGGAATACTCAGGTTAAACTTGACGAGCCTAGCATATAACAGATATGGCCTCGGAACACGGAGACCGAAAGGTTGAGCGTGAATCATATAGTAGATATGATCAACATAGTGATGTTCACCATTGAAACTACTCCATCTCACGTGATGATCGGACATGGTTTAGTTGATTTGGATCACGTGATCACTTAGAGGATTAGAGGGATGTCTATCTAAGTGGGAGTTCTTAAGTTATATGATTAATTGAACTTAAATTTATCATGAACTTAGTACCTGATAGTATCTTGCTTGTCTATGTTGATTGTAGATAGATGGCCCGTGTTGTTGTTCCGTTGAATTTTAATGCATTCCTTTAGAAAGCAAAGTTGAAAGATGATGGTAGCAATTACACAGACTGGGTTCGTAACTTGAGGATTATCCTCATTACTGCACAGAAGAATTACGTCCTGGAAGCACCGCTGAGTGCCAAGCCTACTGCTGATGCAACTGACGACGCTAAGAACGTCTGGCAGAGCAAAGCTGATGACTACTCGATAGTTCAGTGTGCCATGCTTTACGGCTTAGAACCGGGACTTCAGCGACGTTTTGAACATCATGGAGCATATGAGATGTTCCAGGAGTTGAAGTTAATATTTCAAGCAAATTCCTGGATTGAGAGATATGAAGTCTCCAATAAGTTCTATAGCTGCAAGATGGAGGAGAATAGTTTTGTCAGTGAACATATACTCAGAATGTACGGGTACCATAATCACTTGACTCAACTAGGAGTTAATCTTCTGGTTGATAGTGTCATTGACAGAGTTCTTCAATCACTGCCACCAAGCTACAAGAGCTTCGTGATGAGCTATAATATGCAAGGGATGAATAAAACAATTCCCGAGCTCTTCGCAATGCTAAAGGCTGCGGAGGTAGAAATCAAGAAGGAGCATCAAATGTTGATGGTCAACAAGACCACTAGTTTCAAGGAAAAAGGCAAAGGGAAGAAGAAGGGGAAACTTAAAGAAGAACAACAAGCAAGTTGCTGCTCAAGAGAAGAAACCCAAGTATGGACCTAAGCCTGAAACTGAGTGCTTCTACTGCAAGCAGACTGGTCACTGGAAGCGGAACTGCCCCAAGTATTTGGCTGATAAGAAGGATGGCAAGGTGAACAAAGGTATATGTGACATACATGTTATTGATGTGTACCTTACTAATGCTCACAGTAGCACCTGGGTATTTGATACTGGTTCTGTTGCTAATATTTGCAACTCAAAACAGGGGCTACGGATTAAGCGAAGATTGGCTAAGGACGAGGTGACGATGCACGTGGGAAATGGTTCCAAAGTCGATGTGCTCGCGGTCGGCATGCTACCTCTACATATACCTTCGGGATTAGTATTAGACCTAAATAATTGTTATTTGGTGCCAGCGTTGAGCATAAACATTATATCTGGATCTTGTTTGATGCGAGATGGTTATTCATTTAAATCAGAGAATAATGGTTGTTCTATTTATATGAGTAATATCTTTTTTGGTCATGCACCCGTGAAGAGTGGTCTATTCTTATTGAATCTCGATAGTAGTGACACACATATTCATAATGTTGATGCCAAAAGATGCAGAGTTGATAATGATAGTGCAACTTATTTGTGGCACTGACGTTTAGGTCATATCGGTGTAAAGCGCATGAAGAAACTCCATACCGATGGACTTTTGGAACCACTTGATTATGAATCACTTGGTACTTGCGAATCGTGCCTCATGGGCAAGATGACTAAAATGTCGTTCTACGGAACTATGGAGAGAGCAACAGATTTGTTGGAAATCATACATACAGATGTATGTGGTCCCATGAACATTGAGGCTCGTGGTGGATATCGTTATTTTCTCACCTTCATAGATGATTTAAGCAGATATGGGTATATCTACTTAATGAAGCATAAGTCTGAAACATTTGAAAAGATCAAAGAATTTCAGTGTGAAGTTGAAAATCATCATAACAAGAAAATAAAGTTTCTACGATCTGATCGTGGAGGAGAATATTTGAGTTACGAGTTTGGTCTACATTTGAAACAATGCGGAATAGTTTCGCAACTCACGCCACCCGGAACACCATAGTGTAATGGTGTGTCCGAACGTCGTAATCGTACTTTACTAGATATGGTGTGATCTATGATGTCTCTTACAGATTTATCGTTATCGTTTTGGGGTTATGCTTTAGAGACGGCCACATTCACGTTAAATAGGGCACCATCGAAATCCGTTGAGACGACGCCTTATGAACTGTGGTTTGGTAAGAAACCAAAGTTGTCGTTTCTGAAAGTTTGGGGCTGCGATGCTTATGTGAAAAAGCTTCAACCTGATAAGCTCGAACCAAAATCGGAGAAATGTGTCTTCATAGGATAACCAAAAGAGACTATTGGGTACAGCTTCTATCATAGATCCGAAGGCAAGACTTTTGTTGCTAAATTCGGAGTTTTTCTAGAGAAGGGGTTTCTCTCGAAAGAAGTGAGTGGGAGGAAAGTCGAACTTGATGAGGTAACTGTACATGCTCCCTTATTGGAAAGTAGTTCATCACAGAAAACGGTTTCTGCGACACCTACACCAATTAGTGAGGAAGTTAATGATGATGATCATGAAACTCTAGATCAAGTTGTTACTAAACCTCGTAGGTCAACCAGAGTAAGATCCGCACCAGAGTGGTACGGTAATCCTGTTCTGGAAGTTATGTTACCAGACCATGCCGAACCTACGAACTATGAAGAAGCGATGGTGAGCCCAGATTCCGCAAAATGGCTTGAGGCCATGAAATCTGAGATGGGATCCATGTATGAGAACAAAGTGTTGACTTTGGTTGACTTACCCGTTGGCCGGCAAGCAATTGAGAATAAATGGATCTCCAAGAAGAAGACTGACACTAACGGTAATGTTACTGTCTATAAAGCTCGACTTGTTGCGAAACATTTTCGACAAGTTCAAGGGATTGACTACGATGAGACCTTCTCACCTGTAGCGATGCTTAAGTCTGTTCGAATCATGTTAGTAATTGCCGCGTTTTATGATTATGAAATATGGCAGATGGATGTCAAAACTGCATTCTTGAATGGATTTCTGGAAGAAGAGTTGTATATGATGCAACCGAAAGGTTTTGTCGATCCAAAGGGAACTAACAAAGTGTGCAAGCTCCAACGATCCATTTATGGACTAGTGCAAGCCTCTCGTAGTTGGAATAAACGCTTTGATAGTGTGATCAAAGCATTTGGTTTTATACAGACTTTTGGAGAAGCCTATATTTACATGAAAGTGAGTGGGAGCTCTGTAGCATTTCTGATATTATATGTGGATGACATATTACTGATTGGAAATGATATAGAATTTCTGGATAGCATAAAGGGATACTTGAATAAGAGTTTTTCAATGAAAGACCTCGGTGAAGCTGCTTACATATTGGGCTTTAAGATCTATAGAGATAGATCAAGACGCTTAATTGGACTTTCACAAAGCACATACCTTGACAAAGTTCTGAAGAAGTTCAAAATCGATCAAGCAAAGAAAGGGTTCTTGCATGTATTACAAGGTGTGAAGTTGAGTAAGACTCAATGCCCGACTACTGCAGAAGATAGAGAGAAAATGAAAGATGTTCCCTATGCTTCGGCCATAGGCTCTATCATGTATGAAATGCTGTGTACCAGACCTGATGTGTGCCTTGCTATAAGTCTAGCAGGGAGGTACCAAAGTAATCCAGGAGTGGATCACTAGACAGCGGTCAAGAACATCCTGAAATACCTGAAAAGGACTAAGGATATGTTTCTCGTTTATGGAGGTGACAAAGAGCTCATCGTAAATGGTCACGGTTATGCAAGCTTTGACACTGATCCGGACGATTTGAAATTGCAAACCGGATACGTGTTTACATTGAACGGTACAGCTGTCAGTTGGTGCAGTTCTAAACAAAGCGTCGTGGCGGGATCTACATGTGAAGTGGAGTACATAGCTGCTTCGGAAGCAGCAAATGAAGGAGTCTAGATGAAGGAGTTCATATCTGATCTAGGGTAGGGGGTCCCAATCTGTGCGTCTAGGCCGGATGGTAACAGGAGACAGGGGACACTTTGTTTTACCCAGGTTCGGGCCCTCTCGATGGAGGTAATACCCTACTCCTGCTTGATTAATATTGATGATATGGGTAGTACAAGAGTAGATCTACCACGAGATCAAGGAGGCTAAACCCTAGAAGCTAGCCTATGGTATAATTGTTGTGTATGGAGTTGATTGGCTACGGACTACAACCCTCCGGTTTATATAGACACCGGATAGGGTTAGGGTTACACAGAGTCCGTTACAATGGTAGGAGATCTTGAATATCCGCATCGCCAAGCTTGCCTTCCATGCCAAGGAAAGTCCCATCCGACACGGACGAAGTCTTCAATCTTTTATCTTCATAGTCCGGAGTCCGCCGAAGGTATAGTCCGGCTACCCGAACACCCCCTATCCAGGACTCCCTCAGTAGCCCCTGAACAGGCTTCAATGACGATGAGTCCGGCGCGCAAGTTGTCTTCGGCATTGCAAGGCGGGTTCCTCCTCCAAGTCCTTCATAGAAGATTTGTAAACACCAAGAGTAGTGTCCGGTTCTGCAAAATAATTTTCCACATATTTCCATAGAGAGAATAATATTAACACAAATCAATCTGCTGACAATATTCTACAATGCGCCATCACACTACAAGCAAGTTCTTTACTCGAATCGTTTTTACTTTCCACCTCAGCATGTTTTGCGAGGCGGTTTCCTTGGCACATCTTGTCAAAGCAGAGATCGTGTGCCCTTTTTACGGGTTTCTCATCAATACGGATGTGGGTAACCCAATCATGCCCGTTAGCATGTTTTCTCGATTAAAGGCAAGTCCCAAACGGTTACGGGGAGGGCTCCTGTGTCAGGACCCCGACTCGATGTCACATCGATCTAGCATGTAACACCTCATATCGCTTTGCGGCCTCACGCACGGTATCCCCACGGGTGTCGCCTTACCTTTGCCCGGGACCGTTTGCGCATTTTGGCACACGTATATGATGGTGTCGCTAGCATCCATATGATAAAGAGCCCGGGCTGACATGGTTAGTCGTAAACCCAAAGTGGCACTAACTTACAGGGACAGGCATTCATGACCCAGCATCGAACGTGTCGGTCATCAGCGAGTGAATCCAGGCTGTAGCACTGGGCTAACAGGACTCCAGTGAACCGGGCTGTAGCGGGCTAGCAGGACTCTGGTATTCATCGCGTGACATTTCCCCGAAGGGACAGACACAGGATCGAAGAAGGACACATGCCGGCCTGCCTAAGTGTTCCGGAGCAGTAGCAAGCTACCAGGGCTCAGTGGAAGCACTAGGAGACATTTCCCGGTAAGAGAGGCTACTAAGAATCAACAACTAGATAGTCAGATCCCACACATAGCAATACACATTACACGTACGCATAACATGCAAGTATGTGCTGTACAACATGGCATCACAGCATAACTCAACAACTCATATAGATAAAGGCTCAGAAGAGCCGTCATAGCAATTATTGCAAACAGGGGTCACAAGACCCATCATACAGAGCATACAAGCAACAAGCGGAAGCATTACATGTCTGGGTACAGACATCTACAAATGAAAAAGGCTGAAGAGCCTGACTATCTACAACATCCGATCAAGATCGTAGCTGAGGTACTAGCTACTAGTCGAAGTCCACGAGAACACTAGTAAGACCGAAGTCTCCGCTGCAAAAACATAAATAAAGCAACATGAGTACAAAGGTACTCAGCAAGACTTACATCAGATCCTATCATACATGCATTGTATCAAGAGGGTAATGTGGGGTTTAGTTGCAGCAAGCCAGCTTTGACTCTGTGGCTATCCTGTTCTACGACTACCAGAAACTCTGGAGGTGAAACAACGTACACGAGTCCACTAATCACCACACAATACACTACTATGGATTCATCCCCGTCTCCCTACGAGAAGGCCATCCATAGCACTCACACTTGTCTTGAGCATTTTAGAGTATCCACTTCAAGTTGTCTATGTACCATGTAAGCATCCAAGAAGTCCATAACCGCGGACCCGGCTATTCGAATAGATCATGTTAACCCTGCAGGGGTGTACTTCTTCACACACGCTCTCGCCACTTACCGCCATGTACACGTCATGTATCTCGGCAACCTTCAAGCGGAAGCCTGGCGAGGGTGTCGGCCACGACCTGACTAACCACACAAGACTCTAGTCCAGGTTTATCGCCTATTCGGGTTCCATCCGCAAGGAGATCCGGCCGGGGTGTCGCTCACGGCCCCAAACGATGTGAGCAGGGTTCCCGAGCCCACCAACCGGGTGCCACTCGGTACACCGTGCCACGTGTGCCTAGTCTGTCCCAAGCCCACCCTGCCGGGTGCCACTTGGTAGAAAAATAGCACTACCTACAAACACCAGAAACTAGTTGCGACTCCTGGACAGAGATCAAGTTGGTTAATAAGTCGAGAGGGCTTGAGCGCCGGAGCCCAATGTGTGGTAGTATCGAGTCATTGGACAACATACATAGAACTCAGTGCTTAAGGACGGTTCCAGTGAGACAACCCACCATGTACTCCTACATGGCCTCTCACCGCTACCTTTACCAAATCGTGTTCACACACTTCACTCTCAGCATCAGAACATATCGTGACACTCCAATTCATTCCCAATGAATCAGACCTGACACAACTCTAAGCAATAGCAGGCATAGCATGGTAGGAACACATCAGTGGCTTCAATCAACTCCTACACATGCTAGTGGGTTTCAACTATTTACTGTGGCAATGACAGGTCATGCAGAGGAATGGGTTCAACTACCGCAGCACAAAGTAGCAGATGAATCGTTGTTGTCCTAATGCAATAACTGAGAGCAGGAGCGAGAGAGTAGGGTTTTATCGAAATGAACAAGGGGGTTTGCTTGCCTGGTAAATCAACAAGGGAGGCACTGCTTCACAGACAGGTACTCTGGAACGTCTCCGGAGCAGGACCTATCGAGAAGGAACGGTGCCGGCAATCAATACACAATCATATGCAACAATATGATGCATGAACATGGCATGTAGATGTGATGCTGTTTGAGCTAATGCAACTAGTAAACATTTGGTTTGAAGTCCATTTGAACCAAAGGTTCAAATGCATTTCTAAATTAAGTCTCTTATATATGCCATAATGTGTTTTCCCATATTCAGCATGTATAAGTTGGTTTTTCATGCATGAAACTAGTACAGATGGAAAGGTTGCATTTTTCTGATAATTTTTCATATATAATTTATTTTAATCTGAGCTACGGTTGAATTGTTATGAATTTTTGAAGTTTAAAACAATTTCTGGATTTTCTGATTTAATTTAATTCCAGAAAATAAATAATTGCGTCAGCATGACGTCAGCACGACGTCAGCGGTCAACTGGGCTGGTCCGGGTCAAACCTGACGTGTGGGACCCACACGTCAGTGACAGGGGGGTTAACAGGGGTTAATTTAGTTTAATTAAAAGGTTAGGGGGGGGGTCGGGCCCACTGGTCAGCGACCCTGGGGGGTCAAACCCGGTCAACTCGCCGGCGTTTAGCCGCCGGCGAGGCCCGAGACGGCGGAACGCCGCGGGAATCACCCACAGGGCTCCGTTCGAGGCGTGTTTAGGCTCTTCGAAGAGCTGGCGATGCGGCGCGTCGAGTAGTGCCCTCGGCCGGAGCTGGGGTGGCCGAGAACGACGTCGGCGACCACGTTTGCGGCCGCCGGAGTTCGGCTGTGTTCGGGGGCGCGGCTGCAGCGTGCAAATGCGCGAACTAAAACGCTAGCGGGGCACTACGAGGTGCGGCGAGAGTGCTAGGCGCACTGGCGTGGCCAAAGGGTCGCCGGAGCAACGCCGGCGACAAGCTCGAGCGGAGGCGAGCTTCGGCCATGGCGGAGCTAAGGCCTAGACGGCGTAATCGCGAGGGGGAGGAGAGGGGTTCGAAGCAGAAGCTCACGGGGAGGTCGATGGGCTGGTCGGCTTGCTCGGGGAAGAGTCGGAGACGACGGACGGGCGCCGACGATCTCGGGCGGCCGACGACGAAGATGACGGCGATGGCGGCTCCTCGGGGCACTCCGGCTTGCGTGGCTCGGCGAGGAGGTAGCTGGCGACGAAGCGGAGCTCCTGGGCACGACGGGGAGGCGAGGGGGAGGCGGTGGCTATGGCCACGGCGTGCGGCGGCGACGGTGGTTCTCGGGTGAGAGAGAGAGAGCAGGGGGAGAGGAGGAGGGAGAGAGTGAGAGGGCGGTCGGGGTTGCGTGGCGTCGTCCGGGGCGTTCCAGGCGACGAGGAGGAAGCAGGAGGTGGCCAGGGAAGCAGGAGGTGGAGGCGCGGCGGTGCGCGCGCGTCGGCACGCGCCGTTCCCCTGTCGGGGAGGAAGACGACAGAGGAGGGGGGCCAGGTGGGCTGGGCCGCCTCCTGGCTGGGCCGGCCTGCTGCTGCTGGGCTGCGCAGGGGAGAGCCCCAGGTAAGCCCTCCTTCCTTTTATTTCTGTTTTCTATTTTTTTCTGACATTTGTTTTGATTTAATAAAATACTAAATCAATTTATTTACCTTATGCCAATTTTTGCAGGAGCTAGATATATTATTCCAGAGCTCTTTTATAATTGGCATAATTTTTGGACCATATTTCATATATATAGAAATATATTTCCAATGCAAATATTTATCGAATTAATCCAAATGGCCAAAATAAATATCCATGAGCTCCTAAAAATATTGTTTTGATTTTTATCTCTGTCCAATATTTTAGAGGGCATCATGAGCATTTTCTTGGACCCTTTTGGAGAAATTTTTATTTGGGTCATTTTCAAAAATGATTCTGAGGGTTCCACCAATCCTCATTTCAAATTTAAATGAAATTTAAATATGATGCACAAATGGCTAGCTAGTCTAAGTCATACCAGACTAGGGATGTGACAACTCGCCCCCACTTGAAAGAATCTCGTCCCGAGATTCAGGGGTCGACGGAAAGAAAGCGGGGTACTCCAGTCGAAGACGATCTTCTCGCTCCCAAGTAGCTTCTCTCTCGGAATGATGAGACCACTGAACTTTGAGAAACTTGATGTTCTGACGTCGAGTGACACGCTCTGCTTGATCAAGAATGCGAACCGGGTACTCTCGGTATGTGAGGTTATCTTGGAGATCAAGCGTTTCGTGGTCCACTCCACGGATAGGATCCGAGAAGCAACGCCTGAGTTGAGAGACGTGGAAGACATCATGAACTCGAGAAAGATGTGGGGGTAGTTCCAACTGGTAGGCAACCTCTCCTCGTTTAGCGAGAATACGAAAAGGGACCAATGTAACGAGGAGCCAACTTGCCCTTGATACCGAAACGATGGGTACCCTTCAAAGGAGTAACCCGAAGGTAAGCTTGGTCGCCAATTTCATAAGTCATATCCTTATGATGACGATCGTACTGACTTTTCTGACGAGACTGGGCTGTTTTCAAATTCTCACGAATGATGCGAACTTGCTCTTCTGCCTCCTGGATCATATCCGGTCCAAAGAATTGTCTTTCACCGGTTTCTGACCAGTTCAAAGGTGTTCGACATCTTCGTCCATAGAGAACCTCAAAAGGAGCTTTCTTGAGGCTGGATTGGTAGCTATTGTTATAAGCAAACTCGGCGAAAGGAAGACATTTCTCCCAATCCATACCGAATGAGATAACGCAAGCTCTGAGCATGTCTTCGAGAATTTGATTGACCCGTTCCACCTGACCACTCGACTGAGGGTGGAAAGCGGTACTGAAGGAAAGATGGGTTCCCATGGCAGTTTGGAAACTCTCCCAGAAATGAGAAGTGAAAAGACTGCCACGGTCTGAATTGATCTCTAGTGGAACACCATGAAGTGACACTATTCGAGAAATATATAAGTCAGCAAGCTGACTAGCAGTGATACTCTCTCGAACAGGAAGGAAGTGAGCCACTTTGGAGAGACGATCAATGACTACGAAGATAGCATTATTCCCTCTCTTGGTCCTGGGAAAGCCGGTGATGAAGTCCATACCAACTTTATCCCATTTCCATTCAGGAATAGCTAAAGGCTGAAGGGTGCCAGCAGGTCTTTGATGCTCTGCCTTAACGCGACGACAAACGTCACATTTAGCAATGAACTCAGCGATTTCTCTCTTCATCCTAGTCCACCAGAACCTCTGGCGTAGGTCCTGATACATCTTAGTACTACCGGGATGAATCGTGAGAGGAGATTCATGCGCCTCCTTAAGAATCAATTGTCGCAGATGTTGATTCTTGGGAACCACCAAGCGATTCTCAAAGAAAACAACACCACGATCATCCATAGAGAAACATCCACCAACTCCCTTCTTAATGTTTCTCTTGATCCGAGAAATCCCTGTGTCTTGCTTTTGAGCAGCGATAATCCGATCTTCAAGGATCAGGTTTCGCCACCAGGGTAGAAAGGAATCCGCGAGGAGCAATGTGAAGGTTAAGCTTACAGAATTCCTCATGGAGAAGTGGTTGGCCTTGCTGCAACATGAGATTGTTGCAATAGGATTTACGGCTTAGAGCATCAGCCATGACATTGGCTTTGCCTGGGGTGTAGGTAATCCCTAGATCATAATCTGTGATCAACTCCAACCAACGTCTTTGCCTAAGGTTCAGATCCGGTTGGGTGAAGATATACTTGAGACTCTGGTGATCGGTGTAGATCTCGCAACGTTTACCAAGGAGGTAATGTCGCCAGGTCTTGAGTGCATAGACTACGGCTGCAAGCTCTAGATCATGTGTAGGATAATTCTCCTCATGTGGATGCAACTGTCGAGATGCATAGGCAATCACATGACGATCCTGCATAAGAATGCAACCTAGTCCCTGTCGTGAGGCGTCGCAGTAGATAATAAAGTCTTTAGTGAAATCCGGTGGCACAAGTATGGGAGCAGAAGTCAGGCGTCTTTTCAGTTCCTGAAAACTGTACTCACACTGTGGGGACCACTCGAACTTTTTATCTTTCTTGAGAAGTTCCGTGAGGGGTTTGGCTACTTTGGAGAAGTTTTCAACAAAGCGGCGACAATAGCTGGCTAGACCAAGGAAACTCCTAACTTGTTTCACGGTCTCAGGTGGAGTCCAATCGAGAACGGCTTGAACTCTCTCGGGATTGACAGCAATGCCCTTACCAGAGATTACGTGGCCTAGGTAGGTCACTTCTGGCAACCAAAATTCACACTTGGAGAACTTGGCATAAAGGCGGTGCTCTCTGAGTTTTTCTAAAACAAGTCTAAGATGTTCGGCATGCTCTTCCTCGTTCTTCGAGTAAATAAGAATATCATCGAGGTAAACCACGACGAACTTATCTAAGTACTCCATGAAGATCGAGTTCATCAAGCGGGAGAATGTGGCTGGGGCGTTGGTTAGGCCAAAGGACATGACGGTGTACTCGTACTGACCATAACGAGTGACAAAAGCTGTCTTGGGAATGTCCCCGTTTCTGATCTTGATTTGATGGTAGCCTAACCTTAAATCCATCTTGGAGAAGACTGAGGATCCAGCGAGCTGATCATACAGGTCGTTGATCCTGGGGAGCGGATACTTGTTCTTTATCGTGACCAAATTAACGGGACGATAATCTACAACCATCCGGTCCGTACCGTCCTTCTTCTTGACGAAGAGGACGGGGCAAGCCCAAGGAGAAGAACTAGGACGGATGAAACCCTTTTGCAAGGACTCATCGAGTTGTTTCTTAAGCTCGGCTAGTTCTAGGGGTGCCATCTTGTAAGGTCTCCGGGAGATTGGAGCTGTTCCTGGGATAAGATCTATGACGAACTCTACATCTCTGTCAGGTGGAACACCTGGCAGTTCCTCTGGAAAGACATCCGGAAAGTCACGGACTACCGGGATATCTTCAAGGTCTGGAAGAGGGCTGGCATTAAGAGAATAGAGCTGACGCTTTGCAACTCTAGTGGAGACGGTGACTATCTTGCCAGATGGGTGTGTAAGTTGAACAGATCTTGTGTAACAATCAATCTTGGCATGATGAGCTGTCATCCAGTCCATACCCAAGATGATGTTAATATCTGAGACTTGAGGGCTACAAGTGATGCAAGGAATACAAGTCTGTCAACAAGGATTTCGTTACCATGGCTTACACTAGAGGTTTGCCATTTGGATCCAGGAGTTTGGATGACTAGCGGAGTTGGCATATCACAAAATGACATGTTGTGCAAGTTAGCATAGCTTTCAGAAATGAAGGAGTGAGATGCTCCAGTATCGAATAGAACTGATGCTGGGTGACAATTGACAAGGAGTGTACCAAGAACGACATCTGGATCATCATGAGCGTCTTTAGCTGAGACGTGATGCACACGTCCACGTTCAGTGGGGGCTGACTTGACACTGATCATCTTGCGTGATGGCTTAATACAGCCAACAGTCTTCTCGGGCCTGGGTGGAGCATAACTAGTCTGAGAGCAATCACGTGCATAGTGTCCTGGCTTCCCGCATGTGAAGCAAGTCCCTGAGGTTGGACGGGGACCCGCACTAACAAGCGGTCTACCAGTAGGCCTGGGTGGAACATACGACTGAGCTGGAGGAAGGCACCACATGAGATGACCTCGGTGTATAACCGGAAGGAAGAGCGGAGTTTGGAACCCAAATCCGGCGTTTCTGGGAACTAGAGCCAGAGGGAGATCCCAAATCACGGGTGTGCTTACGAGACTCCTCGTAAGTGAGTTGAGCTGTCTCTGCATTGATGGCCTTGTTCACAAGGGCTTGGAATGTATCACAATGATGCAGGTGGAGATCACGACGCAACTTGGGGTTGAGACCCTTCCGGAACCTAGCTTGCTTCTTGGCGTCCGTGGACACTTCTTCTGTGGCATAGCGGGCAAGGTTCTCGAACTCTCTGCTATAAGCATCAACAGCCATCTTACTCTGGGTGAAACTGCAGAACTCTTCTCTCTTGCGATCAAGGAGGGCTTGGGGAATGTGATGCTCGCGAAAAGCCTCAGTGAAATCCTTCCAGGTAGGAATCTGGCCAGCTGGAAGCATAGCCTCATAGTTCTGCCACCAAAGACTAGCAGGACCTTCCAGGTGGTATGTGGCATAAGTGACCTTGTCATCTTCAGCTACGCTCGCGGAACGCAGCTTATGGGTGATGCTACGGAGCCAGTCATCTGCATCGAGTGGCTCGATGGAATGATGAAAGGTAGGTGGGTGCAAGCGAATGAAGTCATGAATGGTAGCAGACCCTTTGAACTGATGTGCGGTGTTCTCCTCGATACGTGCCAACAAGCGGTTAGACTCACGCTTGTTCCTCTCCATCTCTAACATGAACTCTGTCAACGAAGGCTGGTCAGGAGGATCCTCATCCCTACCATCTCCGTGGTTCTGGCTACGAGCAACGAACTTCGCTTGATGACATCCTGAGAAACGAAACCAAGGACGGAATCAGCATCAACTATAGACTGTAGAATGTAGGACAAGGAATTAGTATCACTCGAACTCCTAGGGAAATTCCGGCAGCATAACGGCAGTAAAATGCTCAGAATGAGACATCCTACTAAAAATGGGGTAGTACAACAACTCAACATCACCACTCAAGGTTCTGGGATAGTACTAAACAGACTACACCGGAAGTACTCGAAACTGGGGTATGACTCTGATCAACCAGTCTTATGGAACTACGGAGTAGTAACACGTGATCCTGATAGACGGAAGAGAAGCCTAGTTCCTTAACCCTGGAGGAAGATAGGAGGACTCAGATCAGAGGGCCATGAGGTAAAGGAGTAAAAAGAGCCTTACGTTCCTTCCCACAATCAATTCCCTTACATAACTAAAGAATTTCTAGACTCAACTTCGACCAGTATGGCTTAGTAATCCTACAGGCAGTCAGGCTCTGATACCAAAGCTGTCAGGACCCCGACTCGATGCCACATCGATCTAGCATGTAACACCTCATATCGCTTTGCGGCCTCACGCACGGTATCCCCACGGGTGTCGCCTTACCTTTGCCCGGGACCGTTTGCGCATTTTGGCACACGTATATGATGGTGTCGCTAGCATCCATATGATAAAGAGCCCGGGCTGACATGGCTAGTCGTAAACCCAAAGTGGCACTAACTTACAGGGACAGGCATCCATGACCCAGCATCGAACGTGTCGGTCATCAGCGAGTGAATCCAGGCTGTAGCACTGGGCTAACAGGACTCCGGTGAACCGGGCTGTAGCGGGCTAGCAGGACTCCGGTATTCATCGCGTGACATTTCCCCGAAGGGACAGACACAGGATCGAAGAAGGACACATGCCGGCCTGCCTAAGTGTTCCGGAGCAGTAGCAAGCTACCAGGGCTCAGTGGAAGCACTAGGAGACATTTCCCGGTAAGAGAGGCTACTAAGAATAAACAACTAGATAGTCAGATCCCACACATAGCAATACACATTACACGTACGCATAACATGCAAGTATGTGCTGTACAACATGGCATCACAGCATAACTCAACAACTCATATAGATAAAGGCTCAGAAGAGCCGTCATAGCAATTATTGCAAACAGGGGTCACAAGACCCATCATACAGAGCATACAAGCAACAAGCGGAAGCATTACATGTCTGGGTACAGACATCTACAAATGAAAAAGGCTGAAGAGCCTGACTATCTACAACATCCGATCAAGATCGTAGCTGAGGTACTAGCTACTAGTCGAAGTCCACGAGAACACTAGTAAGACCGAAGTCTCCGCTGCAAAAACATAAATAAAGCAACATGAGTACAAAGGTACTCAGCAAGACTTACATCAGATCCTATCATACATGCATTTGTATCAAGAGGGTAATGTGGGGTTTAGTTGCAGCAAGCCAGCTTTGACTCTGTGGCTATCCTATTCTACGACTACCAGAAACTCTGGAGGTGAAACAACGTACACGAGTCCACTAATCACCACACAATACACTACTATGGATTCATCCCCGTCTCCCTACGAGAAGGCCATCCATAGCACTCACACTTGTCTTGAGCATTTTAGAGTATCCACTTCAAGTTGTCTATGTACCATGTAAGCATCCAAGAAGTCCATAACCGCGGACCCGGCTATTCGAATAGATCATGTTAACCCTGCAGGGGTGTACTTCTTCACACACGCTCTCGCCACTTACCGCCATGTACACGTCATGTATCTCGGCAACCTTCAAGCGGAAGCCTGGCGAGGGTGTCGGCCACGACCTGACTAACCACACAAGACTCTAGTCCAGGTTTATCGCCTATTCGGGTTCCATCCGCAAGGAGATCCGGCCGGGGTGTCGCTCACGGCCCCAAACGATGTGAGCAGGGTTCCCGAGCCCACCAACCGGGTGCCACTCGGTACACCGTGCCACGTGTGCCTAGTCTGTCCCAAGCCCACCCTGCCGGGTGCCACTTGGTAGAAAAATAGCACTACCTACAAACACCAGAAACTAGTTGCGACTCCTGGACAGAGACCAAGTTGGTTAATAAGTCGAGAGGGCTTGGAGCACCCGGAGCCCAATGTGTGGTAGTATCGAGTCATTGGACAACATACATAGAACTCAGTGCTTAAGGACGGTTCCAGTGAGACAACCCACCATGTACTCCTACATGGCCTCTCACCGCTACCTTTACCAAATCGTGTTCACACACCTTCACTCTCAGCATCAGAACATATCGTAACACTCCAATTCATTCCCAATGAATCAGACCTGACACAACTCTAAGCAATAGCAGGCATAGCATGGTAGGAACACATCAGTGGCTTCAATCAACTCCTACACATGCTAGTGGGTTTCAACTATTTACTGTGGCAATGACAGGTCATGCAGAGGAATGGGTTCAACTACCGCAGCACAAAGTAGCAGATGAACCGTTGTTGTCCTAATGCAATAACTGAGAGCAGGAGCGAGAGAGTAGGGTTTTATCGAAATGAACAAGGGGGTTTGCTTGCCTGGTAAATCAACAAGGGAGGCACTGCTTCACAGACAGGTACTCTGGAACGTCTCCGGAGCAGGACCTATCGAGAGGAAACGGTGCCGGCAATCAATACACAATCATATGCAACAATATGATGCATGAACATGGCATGTAGATGTGATGCTGTTTGAGCTAATGCATCTAGTAAACATTTGGTTTGAAGTCCATTTGAACCAAAGGTTCAAATGCATTTCTAAATTAAGTCTCTTATATATGCCCTAATGTGTTTTCCCATATTCAGCATGTATAAGTTGGTTTTTCATGCATGAAACTAGTACAGATGGAAAGATTGCATTTTTCTGATAATTTTTCATATATAAATTATTTCAATCTGAGCTACGGTTGAATTTCTATGAATTTTTGAAGTTTAAAACATTTTCTGGATTTTCTGAATTATTTTAATTCCAGAAAATATATAATTGCGTCAGCATGACGTCATCACTACATCAGCGGTCAACGCGGCTGGTCCAGGTCAAACCTGACGTGTGGGACCCACACGTCAGTGACAGGGGGGTTAACAGGGGTTAATTTAGTTTAATTAAAAGGTTAGGGGTGGTCGGGCCCACTGGTCAGCGACCCTGGGGGGTTCAAACCCGGTCAACTCGCCGGCGTTTAGCCGCCGGCGAGGCCAGAGACGGCGGAACGCCGCGGGAATCACCCACAGGGCTCCGTTCGAGGCGTGTTTAGGCTCTTCGAAGAGCTGGCGATGCGGCGCGTCGAGTAGTGCCCTCGGCCGGGGCTGGGGTGGCCGAGAACGACGTCGGCGACCACGTTTGCGGCCGCCGGAGTTCGGCTGTGATCGGGGGCGCGGCTGCAGCGTGCAAAGGCGCGAACTAAAACGCTAGCGGGGCACTACGAGGTGCGGCGAGAGTGCTAGGCGCACTGGCGTGGCCAAAGGGTCGCCGGAGCAACGCCGGCGACAAGCTCGAGCGGAGGCGAGCTTCGGCCATGGCGGAGCTAAGGCCTAGACGGCGTAATCGCGAGGGGGAGGAGAGGGGTTCGAAGCAGAAGCTCACGGGGAGGTCGATGGGCTGGTCGGCTTGCTCGGGGAAGAGTCGGAGACGACGGACGGGCGCCGACGATCTCGGGCGGCCGACGACGAAGATGACGGTGATGGCGGCTCCTCGGGGCACTCCGGCTTGCGTGGCTCGGCGAGGAGGTAGCTGGCGACGAAGCGGAGCTCCTGGGCACGACGGGGAGGCGAGGGGGAGGCGGTGGCTATGGCCACGGCATGCGGCGGCGACGGTGGTTCTCGGGTGAGAGAGAGAGAGCAGGGGGAGAGGAGGAGGGAGAGAGTGAGAGGGCGGTCGGGGTTGCGTGGCGTCGTCCGGGGCGTTCCAGGCGACGAGGAGGAAGCAGGAGGTGGCTAGGGAAGCAGGAGGTGGAGGCGCGGCGGTGCGCGCGCGTCGGCACGCGCCGTTCCCCTGTCGGGGAGGAAGACGACAGAGGAGGGGGGGCCAGGCGGGCTGGGCCGCCTCCTGGCTGGGCCGGCCTGCTGCTGCTGGGCTGCGCAGGGGAGGGCCCCAGGTAAGCCCCTCCTTCCTTTTATTTCTGTTTTCTATTTTTTCTGACATTTGTTTTGATTTAATAAAATACTAAATCAATTTATTACCTTATGCCAATTTTTTGCAGGAGCTAGATATATTATTCCAGAGCTCTTTTATAATTGGCATAATTTTTGGACCATATTTCATATATATAGAAATATATTTCCAATGCAAATATTTATCGAATTAATCCAAATGGCCAAAATAAATGTCCATGAGCTCCTAAAAATATTGTTTTGATTTTTATCTCTGTCCAATATTTTAGAGGGCATCATGAGCATTTTCTTGGACCCTTTTGGAGAAATTTTTATTTGGGTCATTTTCAAAAAATGATTCTGAGGGTTCCACCAATCCTCATTTCAAATTTAAATGAAATTTAAATATGATGCACAAATGGCTAACTAGCCTAGGTCATACCAGACTAGGGATGTGACATCCTGGTATTCAACCTCTTATAAAGAGACCAAGGCCTTACTCCTTTTTCCAATCTCAAACGAGTTCGCCCATCGCCTCGAGTTCCAACACCCCAGGCTCCAGATTCCAGGCGCTTCGGATCTTCGACAATGTCCGGTTCTGACCTTCAAGGCCGATGGATGCCCTCCTCCGTCATGGAGGAGGACGTGCTAAAGTTGAGAGAGGCTAAGTTCTTGACCGCCGAAATTCCGCATAGGTTGCCTGCTCAAGGGCAGGCTATTCCCAGTCCCCAGCCCGATGAGAGCGTAGTGTTCATGTCTCACTTCCTTCGGGGGTTAGGCTTCTCGATGGATCCCTTCGTGAGGGGGCTGCTGTTTTACTACGGGCTGGAATTTCATGACTTAGCTCCGGAGTCCATCCTCCACATTTCCTCATTCATCGTTGTGTGCGAAGCGTTCCTCCATGTTACTCCTCACTTCGGATTATGGCTCAAGACTTTTGGATTGGAGCTGAAGATGATCGAGGGGCGGCACGCAGAGTGCGGAGGCGCTGTCATAAGTAAGAATGCTGATGCTCCATGGCCCAAGGGCTCCATTCAAGAAGAGCTCAGCTTGTGGCAACGAGAATGGTTCTATATCACCGCTCCCAGGAGCGCCAAGTGGGCGGCGCCTCCTGCCTTTCGCTTGGGTCCCCCATCACGACTAGCGTCATGGGTCAACAAAGGATTAGATTGGGGTTTGCCCAAAGACGTGCCCCTGTTACAGGGCCAAATTAAGGATCTCTTGGAAGGAGACCTCAGTTTGGTCAAGGTGACGCAGGTCATGCTGATTCACTGAATATTTCCTGGCAAACATCGCCCCCTTCGCCTGTGGGAGTTTAATCTAGAGGGACCGCGAGCTCTCCAGAATTTTATGGGCGCAACGCCCGCGGAGATGTATAGAATGTTCTTCAGATCACAAGAGATGTGTCCCGATTTAACCGAGGACGCAGGCCTAAGCTGCCATCGCCCGGATACTCAAGTAAGCAACCCTGTGCCCGGACCTTCTATCCGTATAATTGTCATAAACTTGCCCCTAAAAGAGTCGTCCTTTTAAACAGGAGTGGATAGCGAAGGCGAAGCTGATCAGGTGTCCGGCTCCCCTTCCTGAAACCAGGCCGGATCCCGTGTTGGTCAGGATGCTGGAGATAATGCCTTTGGAGGGGGAGGACAAGGAAGCTATGGCCTCCTCGAAGGAGGCTGCTCCGAAGGGAGGAACCGACAATTCCTCTCCTAAGGGGAAGAAGAGAGCCGCCTCTGACGACCCGGAAACCATGGCCTCAAAACGGGGGAGAAAATCCTCGTCAGAGGGTCCGACGCCAGGGAGTTCCTTGGCCGGACTACGCCCTCAAGGGGATCAGCCCTCCAGCGAGCCGTAAGTGGAGAAAAGATTTTCCTTTTGAGGGATGAGAGAAATCCTTGATTTTATATCTGAGAAGATTAACCGAAATTTTACCTTGTAGGTCGGACCTCAGCCCTTCGCAGCAAAGCTCGTCTTCGGGGGATCTTCTTCCGGAGATGATGGAGAGCGGAACGCCTCCCCCTATCGTGCCGCCCAGCGAGGCAGGCGACCCTGAGGTGTCGTCGCGGAGGGTTTCTCCGAATCCGGCAGGGGCGGAAGATAGCTATGTGGCCCCCCGAGGCTCTCCGCGTCCGGCCTTCGAAAGAGGCCATAGGACAAGTCCGGCACCGTCTGGTGCTCGGCTGGAGGAACTAAAGATTCTGCTGGGGCGAGCTTCTCTCTCAGAAGAGCACCGTGCATTGATGGGCACGGTGATTGAAAGGATTTCATCCGCAGAAAGCGGATTGCATGAGGCCGTCAAAAGTTTACTGACGGGTTTTGAGGTACGTTAGATAATGTACACTTTTGTCAGTTGCGCATAAGTAAGATGCGCCCTGTGTAGATAGTAGCCCCTGAGACTCTGCGCGGTGTCAAGAAATGACGGCACGCAGAGGATCATAATCCCAGGTCTAAGATGTCGCCTTTGAATGTAGGTGGCGAGGTGTCCGGAATCAAGCCGAACTGATGATGTGGCCGAACTAAAGCGGCAACTGGACGTGGCAGATGCCGACATCGCGCTTGTCAACAAGCGGCTTGATGAGGCTCAAGGTATTTAATTCTTCGGGCGGCATCAGGTAAGAGGAGCTTCATGCCAGTGTCTTACAATGTGTGTGCTTGACGCAGATGGTACGGCCGCCGTGGAGAATCTTAGGGCAGAACTTGCCCGAGCTAAGGAGCAAGCCAGAAAAAGCGATGCGGCTGCCGAGAAGGCCCTTGAAGAGTTGAGAGCCGAACAGGCTGCTCACTGCCGAAGCAAAGAAGAGATGGCCGAGATGGCCGAGAAGTTAAAGAGCGCTGCAGACCGTTGCAAACTTCTTGAGAAAGAAGACCGGGCGAGACAGACGGATTTAGAGAAGGCCGTTGCCGATGCCAAGGATGCTCGCTCTGCGATGAGAGCTGCGAAGGAGGAGCTGCGTCAGGCCGAACAGATTGCGGCTGGAAAGCCCTTTATGCTGCGGAGGAAGTTTTGTGATCCGAAGTTTGCTCCGTTGGACCGGATGTGGAGTGTGGAGGACACCTATCTGGATTTGGCAGCAAGTGCTGCTGATGCAACCGAACACTTTCGAGATCTAAAAGATCACGAAGTGGAAAAGCTTTTTTGGTCACAGTTCCACAATCCAGAGCGTCCACTGGCAGTGGACGATCGCCTGGCTCAATGGGCCGAGCTGAATAGATTGCCCGGACTCGCCATGAAGTACGTCATAGGTCATCTGTGGCCTGGGAGATCGGAGCCGAAGAGTTATTTCAGCTTGGTGCAACAATTCCTTGATGCGGTGCCGCGTATTAATGCAATGAAGAGGTCAGCATGCATAGAGGGCGTAAGGATGGCTCTTGCCCGTGTTAAGACATACTGGGCAGAGATGGAGACCACCGTTGTTGCGTCCCGAGATTCGAACAAAAGCCGAGTACCTTCCGAGCACTATTTTCAGGAAGTCCTTGAAGGCGCTCGTGTAATAGAGACGCAGTGCTCGAAAGATGCTATGTTATGATAGCATATGTAATTGAAAAGTAGTATTTTGATAAACTGTAGTGGCCTTTTTTATACTTGTGCCTTCAAGTATTGTGAACACCTTCTATGCGGCCGTTTTAAGATATATATATATATATATATATATATATATATATATATATATATATATGTACAGAATCTGAAAGATGGCAGTCGTTGGCTTCAGCCCCCACGCACATAGTGCGGGGGTGCTCGCAGAAGACGCATTTTCACACTTAACCCAACGTCTTGGTCCTACAAAGGAGGTGATAGCGCAGCGGGCCAGGCAACCGGACTATAATGCTTTAACACTTTCACTTAGCCATAGGTGTTTGACAATGAGACTCTTTAGGTAGCTCCTTGGTGGCAACTGCGCTCGTCCGAATTCGGGGCGCGTATGTGCCTGACCGGGAAGCGGCCCTTCGTTAAAGCGGAGGAATCCGATAGATTCCGATAGGTCATCGAGTGGCTGACCAGTCTCACGCTACATCATGACAGTCAGTTTTCGGCTTTCTCTACTGAGGTGCTCGCCCTGGCCGAACCGGGGGCACAATCGCAGTAGTTCTCCTGGTGCTACCTTAGCCGATAGAGCGGAACGTAAGGTAGCCGAACTCAGGAGCCGGGCAACCCAACATTTGACCAAAGACATGATTCGGAGCTGATGCATATAATGCCAAAACTCGCGACGCCGAACACTCCCTAAGGTGTTCGGTCTTTATGAGTGCGGGCGAAACAACACTCTTTATTAAAAAAGCCCCTAGTGTCCAGGTACGCGCAAAAATTCTGACGTGGCCACATGCCAAGACGCCAGCCTCCTCCTTGGTTATATTAGAAAGAAAAAACCAGGGGATGTGTAGCAACAAGAGACAGTAAAAAAGGTTTACGCAGGGTCTTAATCTAAAAAGAATCCTTTAGGACGGGTCCCTACTGCACGTCTGCGCCTGTGTCTCCGTTGTGCCGTATCCTGGACGGGCGCCGCACGACGTTCATCTGTAAAAGAGAGGAACTGAGTTGAAAACGGGTCGTGCCGACAAAGTTTAGAATAAGCAAGTATAAAGTAAGATATATGAGATTGAGCTTTATTGTCTCTTATTGTATATGCGTGGAGCCCCTAGTGTGGGGGTATATGGCTTCTAGGCCTGCATCAATGATGATTTTGCACCGAACTCGTCTATCCGCGTTCGTGGTCTTGAATGACCTATTTTGAAGTTTATTGGCCGGTGAGGCCATTTTGCTGTGGGGCTGTTAAAGCGGCCGCACAGTCCTCCGCTTGGGGAGGCGCACTTTAGTGCTTCCCCTTCAAAGAGATGATGCCTCGTGGACCGGGCATCTTGAGCGTAAGAGATGCATAATGCGGTATTGCGTTAAAGCGAGCGAAAGCTTCGCGTCCCAGTAGTGCTTGATAGCGACTTGAGAACGGGACGATATGGAAGGTCAGCTTTTCGCGGCGGAGGTTATCGGCAGAGCCGAATGTGACTGTGAGCCGGAGAAAACCCGTACAATGGGTGTCCGGACCAGGTATTACCCCTTGAAAGGAGGTTCTGCTGCGGTGGATTCTTGCTGGGTTTATCCCCATGTGCTGGATTGTATCCTGATATATCAGGTTTAGTCCACTGCCGCCGTCCATAAGGACATTTGAAAACTGGAGTCCGCCAATTATTGGATCGAGTATCAAGGCAGTCCAGCCTACATTCTTGATATTCCTAGAATAATCTAGCTGATCGAAGATGATCGGTTTTGACAACCAGTGGCGGGACCCTTTGGGGATGGGCCGTGTGGTGCGTACCTTTACGGGCGCCGCACGTTTTGTTATGTGAAGTGAGTTCACTGTTTTTACTTCTTGTGGGAAGTTCTTTTGTTTCCTGGTGCTCTGCTTTTGGGGTTCGTCCTCGTCTTCGCTTGGTGTGTCGAGCCCCTTGTGTTCGGCATTGAGTCTGCCGGATTGTTTGAAAACCCAACAGTCTCTGTGGGTATGGTTAGCAGGCTTCCGGGGAGTACTGTGTATCTGACATATCCTGTCCAGGATTTTATTTAGGTTGGATGGATCGTCCCTGTTATCCTGGGGGGGCGATTTTTCCTGATTTTGTCGTGAGCCTTTGAATCCGGCATTGACTGCCGTGCTCTTCGGATTTTTGTCCTTAGTCCAGCGACGGTCCTTGTTGCGTCGCGGTTTTCCGTTTCCATCCCTAGTTTCGGATGTACTTGGGTTGCTGGGGCTGCACCTTGCCAACCAGCTGTCCTCCCCTGCACAAAAGCGGGTCATGAGGCTTGTTAGTGCAGCCATTGTCCTTGGCTTTTCTTGGCCGAGGTGTCTGGCGAGCCATTCGTCTCGGACATTATGTCTGAAAGCTGCCAAGGCTTCGGTGTCCGGACAGTCGACTATCTGATTCTTTTTAGTGAGGAATCTATTCCAGAACTGCCGAGCTGATTCTCCGGGTTGTTGAGTTATGTGACTAAGATCGTCTGCATCCGGGGGACGGACATAGGTCCCTTGAAAGTTTTCTCGGAAAGCATCCTCGAGCTCTTCCTAGCTTCCAATTGTGTTTTCTGGAAGGCTTTTAAGCCAATGCCAGGCTGGCCCTTTAAGCTTAAGGGGTAGATATTTTATGGCGTGGAGATCATCTCCTCTAGCCATGTGTATGTGGAGGATATAATCCACGATCCACACTCCAGGGTCTGTTGTTCCATCATATTCCTCTATGTTTACGGGTTTGAATCCCTCTGGGAATTCATAGTTCAGGACCTCATCGGTGAAACATAGGGAGTGTGCGGCGCCCCTGTATTTGGGTGTGCCGGATTCTGATGATGGCTTCTTAGCATTGCTTACGAGAGCTTGCTTTCTTGGCCCATAAATGGACCTGACTGGGCCATTATGCCAATCCTTAAGTGGGTCGCATGCCGATTTAGGTGCGGCATCGCTTGCTGCTTTATGTGGTCGTCTATCCGACCGTGTGGCTTTTTCATTTTTTGAATGCGGGGGCTCTAGGGCCTCTTCGTCGAATTCAGGCATTAGCTTTCTTTTCGGATAGCTTTTAGTGTGGCGACTGCCGCCGTACTTATCTGTGGTATTGATTACTTTGCTCCATCTAATCCGGAGTGCATCTTCCGCTATTTTTAGCTTCCGCTTCTGCTTTTTTAGGCTGCGTGCAGTTGCAACGAGTCTCTCGTGGAGATTCTTCTGCTCCATAGGTTTATTGGGCGTGAGGTTGTCTGGAATGCTGTTTTCGCCAGAGGAGGGATGTTCGGTTTCTCTATCCGTGTTTCCCTGTTCGGACGGTTGCTCTAAGGCCTGCTCGTCGTCTACCGGCTCGTCCTGCTCTATGGCTGGGTTTTTGTCGAGGCAGGGCTTGGGTCTGCGTTTACGCCGACGCTTTGATTGCTTTTCGGGGGGTCGATCTCCCATCCCATCCCCTTTTTCCTCGTTGTCGCTTCCTTTAGGGGTATCCACCATGTACACATCGTGGGATGAGGTGGCTGTCCAATGCCCTATGGGCATTGGTTCGTTGGTATCTCCTGCATCGTCATCCATGCTGTCGATGTCTCCGGAGCCGCAGTTGAGCACGTCGTTTAAATTGTCGACAGTGGCTACCAAGTGGGTAGTGGGTGGGCTTTGAATTTCTTCATCGTCCGTATCCCATCCTCACTGACCGTAATCCGGCCAGGGCTCTCCTGATAAAGAAAGAGACTTTAGAGAATTCAGGATGTCGCCGAAGGGCGAGTGCTGAAAGATGTCCGCGGCGGTGAACTCCATTATTGGCGCCCAATCGGGTTCGATTGGCAGGGACGCGAGGGGTTCGGAGCTCGGAGAGGAATCCGTCTCCTTGGAGTCACGGGCCGTGCAGAGTGCGGGGCTGGCGTTTGGCTTGATCGCCTCTGAGATTACAGCCCCCGAGGTGACGTCCAACCGCTCACCCTCGATTGGCGCAGCTGGCTCCGAGTTAAGGGTCAGAGCCGGTGCGTTTGCGGCCTCCAGGGTACTGTTCGGCGACAAAGCTAGATCATGCCCCACGAGACAGTGCGGCGCGCTTGGCTGTGGCTCGAATCCGTCAAAGATCAAATCTCCGCGGACGTTTGCCGTGTAGTTTAGGCTTCCAAACCTGACTTGATGGCCAGGGGCGTAGCTTTCGATCTGCTCCAGGTGGCCAAGTGAATTGGCCCGCAGTGCAAAGCCGCCGAAGACGAAGATCTGTCCGGGGAGAAAAATCTCACCGTGGACCGCATCGTCGTTGATGATAAAAGGAGCCATCGGGCCTAAAGGCGACGACACAGAGGAACTCTCAATGAAAGCACCAATGTCGGTGTCAAAACCGGCGGATCTCGGGTAGGGGGTTCCGATGGTAACAGGAGACAGGGGACACTTTGTTTTACCCAGGTTCGGGCCCTCTCGATGGAGGTAATACCCTACTCCTGCTTGATTAATATTGATGATATGGGTAGTACAAGAGTAGATCTACCACAAGATCAAGGAGGCTAAACCCTAGAATCTAGCCTATGGTATGATTGTTGTGTATGGAGTTGATTGCCTACGGACTACAACCCTCCGGTTTATATAGACACCAGATAGGGTTAGGGTTACACAGAGTCGGTTACAATGGTAGGAGATCTTGAATATCCGCATCGCCAAGCTTGCCTTCCACGCCAAGGAAAGTCCCATCTGGACACGGGATGAAGTCTTCAATCTTGTATCTTCATAGTCCAGGAGTCCGGCCGAAGGTATAGTCTGGCTACCCGAACACCCCCTAATCCAGGACTCCCTCAGTAGCCCCTGAACCAGGCTTCAATTACGACAAGTCTGGCGCGCAAGTTGTCTTCGGCATTGCAAGGCGGGTTCCTCCTCCAAGACCTTCATAGAAGATTTGTAAACACCAAGAGTAGTGTCCGGTTCTGCAAAATAATTTTCCACATATTGCCATAGAGAGAATAATATTAATACAAATCAAATCTGCTGACGTATTCTACAATGCGCCATCACACTACAGCCAAGTCCTTTACTCGAATCATTTTTACTTTTCCACCTCAGCATGTTTTGCGAGGCGGTTTCCTTGGCACATATTGTCAAAGCAGAGATCGTGTGCCCTTTTTACGGGTTTCTCATCAAGACGGACGTGGGTAACCCAATCATGCCCGTTAGCATGTTTTCTCGATTAAAGGCGAGTCCCAAACGGTTACGGGGAGGGCTCCTGGTATTCAACCTCTTATAAAGAGACCAAGGCCTTACTCCTTTTTCCAATCTCAAACGAGTTCGCCCATCGCCTCGAGTTCCAACACCCCAGGCTCCAGATTCCAGGCGCTTCGGATCTTCGACAATGTCCGGTTCCGACCTTCAAGGCTGATGGATGCCCTCCTCTGTCACGGAGGAGGACGTGCTAAAGTTGAGAGAGGCTAAGTTCTTGACCGCCGAAATTCCGCATAGGTTGCCTGCTCAAGGGCAGGCTATTCCCAGTCCCCAGCCCGATGAGAGTGTAGTGTTCATGTCTCACTTCCTTCCGGGGTTAGGCTTCCCGATGGATCCCTTCGTGAGGGGGCTGCTGTTTTACTACGGGCTAGAATTTCATGACTTAGCTCCGAAGTTCAAAATCGATCAAGCAAAGAAAGGGTTCTTGCATGTATTACAAGGTGTGAAGTTGAGTAAGACTCAATGCCCGACCACTGCAGAAGATAGAGACAAAATGAAAGATGTTCCCTTTGCTTCGGCCATAGGCTCTATCATGTATGAAATGCTGTGTACCAGACCTGATGTGTGCCTTGCTATAAGTCTAGCAGGGAGGTACCAAAGTAATCCAGGAGTGGATCACTGGACAGCGGTCAAGAACATCCTGAAATACCTGAAAAGGACTAAGGATATGTTTCTCGTTTATGGAGGTGACAAAGAGCTCATCGTAAATGGTTACGTTGATGCAAGCTTTGACACTGATCCGGACGATTCGAAATTGCAAATCGGATACGTGTTTACATTGAACGGTACAGCTGATAGTTGGTGCAGTTCTAAACAAAGCGTCGTGGCGGGATCTACATGTGAAGTGGAGTACATAGCTGCTTCAGAAGCAGCAAATGAAGGAGTCTGGATGAAGGAGTTCATATCTGATCTAGGTGTCATACCTAGTGCATCGGGTCCAATGAAAATCTTTTGTGACAATACTGGAGCAATTGCCTTAGCGAAGGAATCTAGATTTGACAAGAGAACCAAGCACATCAAGAGATGCTTCAATTCCATCCAGGATCTAGTCCAGGTGGGAGACATAGAAATTTGCAAGATACATACGGATCTGAATGTTCTAGACCCGTTGACTAAGCCTCTTCCACGAGCAAAACATGATCAGCACCAAGGCTCCATGGGTGTTAGAATCATTACTGTGTAATCTAGATCATTGACTCTAGTGCAAGTGGGAGACTGAAGGAAATATTCCCTAGAGGCAATAATAAAGTTATTATTTATTTCCTTATATCATGATAAATGTTTATTATCATGCTAGAATTGTATTAACCGAAAACATAATGCATGTGTGAATACATAGACAAATAGAGAGTCACTAGTATGCCTCTACTTAACTAGCTCGTTGATCAAAGATGGTTAAGTTTCCTAGACATTGACATGGGTTGTCATTTGATTAATGGGATCACATCATTAGGATAATGATGTGATTGACATGACCCATTCCGTTAGCTTAGCACACGATCGTTTAAGTATGTTGCTATTGCTTTCTTCATGACTTATACATGTTCCTATGACTATGAGATTATGCAACTCCCATTTACTAGAGGAACACTTTGTGTGCTACCAAACGTCACAACATAACTGGGTGATTATAAAGGTGCTCTACAGGTGTCTCCAAAGGTACTTGTTGGGTTGGCGTATTTCGAGATTAGGATTTGTCACTCCGATTGTCGGAGAGGTATATCTGGGCCCTCTCGGTAATGCACATCACTTAAGCCTTGCAAGCATTGCAACTAATGGGTTAGTTGCGGAATGATGTATTACAGAACGAGTAAAGAGACTTGCCGGTAACGAGATTGAACTAGGTATTGAGATACCGACGATCAAATCTCGGGCAAGTAACATACCGATGACAAAGGGAACAACGTATGTTGTTATGCGGTATGGCCGATAAAGATCTTCGTAGAATATGTAGGAGCCAATATGAGCATCCAGGCTCCGCTATTGGTTATTGACCGGAGACGTGTATCGGTCATGTCTACATAGTTCTCGAACCCGTAGGGTCCGCACGCTTAATGCTACATGACAGCTATATTATGAGTTTTATGTTTTGATGTACCGAAGGTTGTTCGGAGTCCCAGATGTGATCACGGACATGACAAGGAGTCTCTAAATGGTCGAGACATGAAGATTGATATATTGGAAGCCTATGTTTGGATATCGGAAGTGTTCCGGGTGAAATCGGGATTTTACCGGAGTATCGGGGGGTTACCAGAACCCCCCCTCCCCCGGGGGGGGGGGGCTTAATGGGGATACATGGGCCTTAGTGGAAAAGGAGGGAAGCAAGGGAAGTGTGGGGCGCGCCCCCCAAGGCCCAAACCGAATTGGTTTAGGGCAAAGGGGGCCGGCCCCCCTCTTTCCTTCTTCCCCCCTCCCAAGTCGTAATCCAACTAGGAAAAGGAGGGGAGTCCTACTCCCGGTGGGAGTAGGACTCCTCCGACGCGCCTCTCCCCTTGGCTGGCCGCACCCCCCCTTGCTCCTTTATATACAGGGGCATGGGGGCACCTCTAGACACACAAGTTGATCAAGTTGATCGTCTCTTAGCCGTGTGCGGTGCCCCCCTCCACTATAGTCCACCTCGATAATACTGTAGCGGTGCTTAGGCGAAGCCCTGCGTCGGTAGAACATCAACATCGTCACCACGCCGTCGTGCTGACGAAACTCTCCCTCAACACTCGGCTGGATCGGAGTTAGAGGGACTTCATCGGGCTGAAAGTATGCTGAACTCGGAGGTGCCGTTCATTCGGTACTTGATCGGTCGGATCGTGAATACGTATGACTACATCAACCGCGTTGTGCCAACGCTTCCGCTTTCGGTCTACGAGGGTACGTGGACAACACTCTTCCCTCTCGTTGATATGCATCACCATGATCTTGCGTGTGCATAGGAATTTTTTTGAAATTACTACGTTCCCCAACAGCGCGCCCTAGGGGGGTGCCCTCCACCCTCGTGACCGCCTTTTGGCTTTCTTGACGGAGGGTCCAAGTCTCCAGGATCTTATCTGATGAGAAAATCACGTTTCCGAAGGTTTCATTCCATTTGGACTCCGTTTGATATTATGTTTCTCCGAAACACTGAAATAGGCAAAAAACAGCAATTCTAGGCTGGGCCTCCGGTTAATAGGTTAGTCCCAAAAATAATATGAAAGTGGAAACTAAAGCCCAATATAGTGCAAAACAGTAGATAATATAGCATGGAGCAATAAAAAATTATAGATACGTTGGAGACGTATCAAGCATCCCTAAGCTTAATTCCTGCTCGTCCTCGAGTAGGTAAATGATAAAAAAGAGAATTTTTTGATGCGGAGTGCTACTTGGCATAATTTTAATGTAATTCTTCTTAATTGTGGTATGAATATTCAGATCCGAAAGATTCAATACAAAAGTTCATATTGACATAAAAATGATAATACTTCAAGCATACTAACTAAGAAATCATGTCTTCTCAAAATAACATGGCCAAAGAAAGTTCATCCCTATAAAATCATATAGTTTAGTCATGTTTCATTTTCGTCACACAAGAATGCTCTCATCATGCACAACCCCGATGACAAGCCAAGCAATTGTTTCATACTTTAGTAATCTCAAACCTTTAAACTTTCACGCAATATATGAGCGCGAGCCACGGACATAGCACTATGGGTGGAATAGAATATAATGAGGGGGGTTATGTGGAGAAGACAAAAAAAGGAGAAAGTCTCACATCAACGAGGCTAATCAATGAGCTATGGAGATGCCCACCGATTGATGTTAATGCAAGGAGTTGGGATTGCCATGCAACGGATGCACTAGAGCTATAAATGTATGAAAGTTCAACAAAAGAAATAGTGGGTGTGCATCCAAGTTGCTTGCTCACGAAGACCTAGGGCACTTGAGGAGGCCCATTGTTGGAATATACAAGCCAAGTTCTATAATGAAAAATTCCCACTAGTATATGAAAGTGATAACATGATAGACTCTCTACTATGAAGATCATGGTGCTACTTTGAAGCACAAGTGTGGTAAAAGGATAGTAACATTGTCCCTTCTCTCTTTTTCTCTCATTTTTTGGGCCTTTTCTTTTTTTATGGCCTTTATCTTTTTTTATTCCTCACTTGGGACAATGCTCTAATAATCATGATCATCACACTTTTATTTATTTACAACTCAATGATTACAACTCGATACTAGAACAAAGATGACTCTATATGAATGCCTCCAGCGGTGTACCGGGATATGCAATGAACCAAGAGTGACATGTATGAAAGAATTATGAACGGTGGCTTTGCCACAAATACTATGTCAACTACATGATCATGCTAAGCAATATGACAATGATGAATGTGTCATGATGAACGGAATGATGGAAAGTTGCATGGCAATATATCTCGGAATGGCTATGGAAATGCCATAATAGGTAGGTATGGTGGCTGTTTTGAGGTAGATATAAGGAGGTTTATGTGTGAAAGAGTGTATCATATCACGGGGTTTGGATGCACCGGTGAAGTTTGCGCCAACTCTCAATGTGAGAAAGGGAAATGCACGGTACTGAAGAGGCTAGCAACGATGGAAAGTTGAGAGTGCGTATAATCCATGGACTCAGCATTAGTCATAAAGAACTCACATACTTATTGCAAAAATCTACAAGTCATCAAAAACCTCGGTACTACGCGCATGCTCCTAGGGGGATAGATTGGTAGGAAAAGACCATCGCTCGTCCCCGACCGCCACTCATAAGGAGGACAATCAAATAACACCTCATGTTTCAAATTTGTTGCATAACGTTTACCATACGTGCATGCTACGGGACTTGCAAACCTCAACACAAGTATTTCTCAATTTCACAACTACTCAACTAGCACGACTTTGATATTATTACCTCCATATCTCAAAACAATCATCAAGCATCAAACTTTTCTTAGTATTCAACTCACTCATAAGAAAGTTTTATTATTAATCTTGCATACCAAGCATATTAGGATTTTAAGCAAATTACCATGCTATTAAGAATTTCAAAATAATCTAAGTGAAGCATGAGAGATCAATAGTTTCTATAAAACAAATCCACCACCGTGCTCTAAAATATATAAGTGAAGCACTAGAGCAAAAACTATAAAGCTCAAAAGATATATCTGAAGCACATAGAGTATTCTATCAAATTCCAAATCATGTATGACTCTCTAAAAAGGTGTGTACAGCAAGGATTATTGTGGTAGACTAACAAGCAAAGACTCAAATCATAAAAGACGCTCCAAGCAAAACACATATCATGTGGTGAATAAAAATATAGCTCCAAGTAAAGTTACCGATAGAAGTAGACGAAAGAGAGGATGCCTTCCGGGGCATCCCCAAGCTTTGGCTTTTAGGTGTCCTTAGATTATCTTGGGGGTGCCATGGGCATATCCAAGCTTAGGCTCTTGCCACTCCTTGTTCCATAATCCATCAAATCTTTACCCAAAACTTGAAAACTTCACAACACAAAACTTAAAGTAGAAAATCTCGTGAGCTCCGTTAGCGAAAGAAAACAAAAGACCACTTCAAGGTACTGTAATGAACTCATTTTTATTTATATTGGTGTTAAACCTACTGTATTCCAACTTCTCTATGGATTATAAACTATTTTACTAGCCATATATTCATCAAAATAAGGAAACAACACGCGAAAAACAGAATCTGTCAAAAACAGAACAGTCTGTAGTAATCTGTAGCTAGCGCAAGATCTGGAACCCCAAAAATTCTAAAATAAATTTCTGGACGTGAGGAATTTATCTATTAATCATCTGAAAAAAATAATTAACTAAATATCACTTTCCAAATAAAAATGACAGCAGTTCTCGTGAGCGCTAAAGTTTCTGTTTTTTACAGCAAGTTCAACAAGACTTTCCCCAAGTCTTCCCAACGGTTCTACTTGGCACAAACACTAATTAAACACAAAAAACACAACCAAAACAGAGGCTAGATAAATTATTTATTACTGAACAGGAGCAAAAATCAAGGAATAAAAATAAAATTGGGTTGCCTCCCAACAAGCACTATCATTTAACGCCCCTAGCTAGGCATAACAAGCAAGAATAGATCTAGGTATTGCCATCTTTGGTAGGCAATCCATAAGTGGCTCTCATAATAGATTCATATGGTAATTGTATTTTATTTCTAGGGAATTTTTCCCTGCCCTTTTCAATGGAAATTTAAATCTAATATTCCCTTCCTTCATATCAATAATTGCACCAACCGTTCTAAGGAAAGGTCTACCAAGAATAATAGGGCAAGAAGGATTGCAATCTATATCAAGAACGATAAAATCTACGGGCACATAATTCCTATTTGAAACAATAAGAACATCATTAATTCTTCCCATAGGTTTCTTAATAGTGGAATCCGCAAGATGCAAGTTTAGAGAGCAATCATCAAAATCACGGAAATCTAGCAAATCACACAAAGTTTTGGGAATAGTAGAGACACTAGAACCCAAATCACACAAAGCATAAAACTCATAATCTTTAATTTTAATTTTAGTAGTAGGTTCCCACTCATCATAAAGTTTTCTAGTGATAGAAACTTTCGACTCAAGTTTTTCTTCATAAGATTGCATCAAGGCATCAATAATATGTTCGGTAAAGACTTTATTTTGGCTATAAGCATGAGGAGAATTTAGCACGGATTGCAACAAGGAAATAAAATCAATTAAAGAGCAATTTTCATAATTAAATTCCTTGAAATCCAATATAGTGGGTTTAGCATCATCTAGGGTTTTATTTCTTTTAATCCCACTTTTATCAATTTCATCATCAAGATCTAAATACTCCGAATTTTTAGAACGCCTTCTAGGTAAAGATGGATCATATTCAGTCCCATCATTATCAGGATTAATATTGCAAAACAAATATTTAATAGGGGACACATCAATAACTTTTAGATCTTCATCATTATGTTCACAGGAACTAGAAGAACACACTTTAATAAAGGCATCTTTCATAGCACGCGTCCTAGCGGTTCTTTCCTTGCACTCATCAATGGAAATTCTCATGGCTTTGAGAGACTCATTGATATCATGCTTAGGAGGAATAGATCTAAGATTTAAAGAATAAACATCAAGAGAAATTCTATCAATGTTCCTAGCTAAATCATCAATCTTAAGCAATTTTTCTTCAATCATAGCATTAAAATTCTTTTGCAAAGAAATAAATTATTTAATATTAGATTCAAAATTAGAGGGTATCTTATTATAATTTCCATGAGAATTGTTGTAGGAATTACCATAATTATTAGAGGGATTACTAGGATAAGGCCTAGGATTGAAATTTCCTCTATACGCGTTGTTACCAAAATTGTTCCTACCAACAAAATTCACATCCATAGATTCATTATTATTCTCAATCAAAGTAGACAAGAGCATATCATTAGGATCAGAAGAAACACTCTTATTAGCAAATAATTTCATAAGTTCATCCATCTTTCCACTCAAAATATTAATTTCTTCTATCACATGCACCTTTTTATTAGTAGGTCTTTCAGTATGCCATTGAGAATAATTAACCATAATATTATCTAGGAGTTTAGTAGCATCTCCTAAAGTGATTTCCATAAAAGTGCCTCCCGCGGCCGAATCTAAAAGATTTCTAGAAGCAAAATTCAATATGCATAAAATTTTTGTATAATCATCCACAAATTCAAAACATGAGTAGGGAAATTATGTCTCATTAATTTCATTCTCTCCCAAGCTTGTGCAACATGTTCATGATCAAGTTGCTTAAAATTCATAATATCGTTTCTAAGAGAGATGATCTTAGCGGGAGGAAAAATACTTTGAGATAAAATCATCTTTGCAATTGTTCCATGAATCAATACTATTTTTAGGCAAAGATGAAAACCAAGCTTTAGCACGATCTCTAAGCGAAAAAGGAAATAGCTTCAATTTAACAATATCATTATCGACATCTTTTTCTTTTGCATGTCACACAAATCAATGAAGCTATTAAGATGGGTAGCGGCATCTTCACTAGGAAGGCCGGAAAACGGATCTTCCATGACAAGATTCAGCAAAGCAACATTAATTTCACAAGATTCAGCATCGGTAAGAGGAGCAATCAGAGTGCTAAGGAAATCATTATTGTTGGTATTGGTGAAGTCACACAATTTAGTATTATCTTGAGCCATCACGACAAACAAGCAATCCAACACACGAGCAAACAAAAAGCAAACGGGCAAAAAGAGGCAAATAGAGAGGGAGGATAGAGAGAGAGAGGGTGAATAAAACGGCAAGGGTGAAGTGGGGGAGAGGAAAACCATAGGCAAATGGCAAATAATGTAATGCGGGAGATAGGGATTGTGATGGGTACTTGGTATGTTGACTTTTGCGCAGACTCCCCGGCAACGGCGCCAAAAATTCTTCTTGCTACCTCTTGAGCACTGCGTTGGATTTCCCCGAAGAGGAGAGGATGATGCAGCAAAGTAGCGTAAGTATTTCCCTCAGTTTTTGAGAACCAAGGTATCAATCCAGTAGGAGGCTACATGCGAGGCCCTTGTACCTACACAAAAACAATAGCTCAACGCAACCAACGCGCTTAGGGGTTGTCAATCCCTTCATGGTCACTTACGAAAGTGAGATCTGATAGAGATTATAAATAATATTTTTGATATTTTTGGAATAGAGATGCAAAGTAAAAAGTAAAAGCAAAGTAAAAGCAAAGCAATAATAAAGTGATGGAGATTGATATGATGAGAAAGAGACCCGGGGGCCATAGGTTTCACTAGTGGCTTCTCTCAAGAGCATAAGTATTCTACGGTGGGTGAACAAATTACTGTAGAGCAATTGATAGAATTGAGCATAGTTATGAGAATATCTAGGTATGATTATGTATATAGGCATCACGTCCGAGACAAGTAGACTGACTCCTGCCTGCATCTACTACTATTACTCCACTCATCGACCGCTATCCAGCATGCATCTAGAATATTAAGTTAAAAATAGAGTAACGCCTTATGCAAGATGACATGATGTAGAGGGATAGTTTCATGCAATATGATAAAAACCCCATATTGTTATCCTCGATGGCAACAATACAATACGTGCCTTGCTGCCCCTTCTGTCACTGGGAAAGGACACTGCAAGATTGAACCCAAAGCTAAGCACTTCTCCCATGGCAAGAACAACCAATCTAGTAGGCCAAACCAAACTGATAATTCGAAGAGACTTGCAAAGATAACCAATCATACATAAAAGAATTCAGAGAAGATTCAAATATTATTCATAGATATACTTGATCATAAACCCACAATTCATCGATCTCAACAAACACACCGCAAAAAGAAGATTACATCGAATAGATCTCCACAAGAGAGGGGGAGAACATTGTATTGAGATCCAAAAATAGAGAAGAAGCCATCTAGATACTAACTATGGACCCGTAGGTCTGAAGTAAACTACTCACACTTCATCGGAGGGGCTTGGATGATGATGTAGAAGCCCTCCATGATCAATGCCCCCTCCGGCGGAGCTCCGGAACAGGCCCCAAGATGGGATCTCGTGGATACAGAAAGTTGCGGCGGTGGAATTAGGTTTTTGGCTCCGTCCTTGATCGTTTGGGGGTACGTAGGTATATATAGGAGGAAGAAGTATGTCGGTGGAGCTTCGAGGGGCCCATGAGGCAGGGGGCGCGACCTAGGGGGCGCCCTCCACCCTCGTGACCGCCTCGTGGCTTTCTTGATGGAGGGTCCAAGTCTCCTGGATCTTATCTGATGAGAAAATCACGTTTCTGAAGGTTTCATTCCGTTTGGACTCTGTTTTATATTCTGTTTCTCCGAAACACTGAAATAGGCAAAAAAACAGCAATCCTGGGCTGGGCCTCTGGTTAATAGGTTAATCCCAAAAATAATATAAATGTGGAAAATAAAGCCCAATATAGTCCAAAATAGTAGATATATAGCATGGTGCAATTAAAAATTATAGATACGTTGGAGACGTATCATCATGCCTGATTAGTTTCGATCGTCGGGATCATCCGGCCAATATCCTTCATGGCGGTTCAGCCGCACTGGTCCTGGACCCAATAATTGATGGGTTCTACCTGAAGCGAGTCCTGATGGACGGTGGCAGTAGCCTCAACCTGCTCTATCAGGATATAGTGCGCAAAATGGGCATCAATCCATCACAGATCAAGCCCACAAAGACTACCTTTAAAGGAGTCATACCAGGTGTAGAGGCCCGCTGTATGGGCCCAATCACACTAGAGGTTGTCTTCGGATCTCTAGACAACTTCCGAAGCGAGGAGTTAATCTTTGATATTGTCCCTTTTCGCAGCGGTTATCACACACTGCTCGGACAAACCGCATTTGCTCGATGCAACGCGGTGCCACACTACGCTTATCTCAAGCTCAAGATGCCTGGACCACGCGGCATCATAACAGTTAATGGCAACACGGAACGCTCCCTCCGCATCGAGGAGCACACCGCTGCCTTAGCAGCAGAAGTACAGAGTGGCCTTTTCAAGCACAACCTTAATTCAGCGGCCGAGCTCCCGGGCACTGTCAAGAGAGTCCGGACTATTCTGTAGCAGGACAGCTCGGCTAGTCAAGAGCTCGACTAGCAATTCGGCCTCTGTCCCAGTCCCGACCAAGTGGCGGCAATTGTACCGCGCGTACATAACTACGCACTCAAAATACCATGGGCATGGATGGAGGCATAACTAGCTTGTAATCCGCAATACGGCTCAACCGCCCCGGACACACGTACTTTCACCGTTTCCTTTTTTCTCCTTTTCAAGTTTCTTTTTTTACAGGCCTTCCCTGACGGCTTCACCATCAGTTCTTTTCAAAGGATAAATACACCAAGACGACAAGAAGCATGGACGTACTAGGGAATTTTTAGGTTGTTTCTTTAACGATCCCTTACCTATTTTCAGGAGCCGTGCACAGCTCTCCCTTGGGTAAGGCATATTAAGTAGCCTTCTGCTTATTGCAACACTTGTATAAATGTGCCTTAACGCACTACTAAAATTATAATGGAAACAGTTTGCGGCCCAAATTTTACGGCTTAGCTTACTACCCTTTCTTCTTTTCCTTTTTGATAACCTTATCAAATAGCACCCGTACACTTTGGTATGTTTCAATTTGCCGGGGGCTTCATAGCGCCCCACAACACGGCAACAAAGTCTGAACACTTTTTACATTATAGCTCGGCACCTCGAATTTAGCACTATATGCATTAGCTCCGAATCATGTCTTTGGTCAATAGTTGGGTTGCCCGGCTCCCGTTCTTGCTACCTTACATTCCGTTATATCGGCTAGGGTAGTAAAGGGAGAACTACTGCAATTGTGCCCTGGTTTACCCGGAGGAGCACCTCAGTAGAGAAAGCCAAAAACTGACTGTCATGATGCGGTGAGAGCTGGTCAGCTCTTCGGAGGTCCCATATCCTTAGAGATTTTTTCTGCATTACGCGAGGGATCGGTACTTACCCGATCAGGTGTTTATAGCATCCTAGTTCGGATAATAGGGGCTGCACCTATATTTTCATTGTCAAACTCCTATGGCTAAGTGAGGGTGCTAAAGCCGCATAGTCCGATTGCCTAGTTCGTCGCGCTAGAAACCTCCTTCAAGGACCAAACAATTGGATCAAGAGTGTTTAGATTACATCCCGAACACCCTCGTACTACCTACGTGGGGGCAGAAGCCGACGACTGGCCAACTCTCAGATTTCACAAAATACGGCCACATAGGAGGTGATTTTTTTAAATTAACAAACATTATATTACACAAACGACTTTGTTTCATCATACAAGGCAGAGACAACATGAATTTATTCATTCGAAAATAATGT
This sequence comes from Triticum aestivum, assembly GCF_018294505.1. NCBI lineage: Eukaryota > Viridiplantae > Streptophyta > Magnoliopsida > Poales > Poaceae > Triticum > Triticum aestivum. Next base: position 575,890,148 of record NC_057797.1, read on the forward strand.
CTTGCGCACATTGCGTCGCCATAATACGAAACCCCTCCAGGACGTCTTCAAAATACCGCTCGGGCATGCGGTGCTCCTTGCCCTCTGGCGGTCCCCCAGTCGTAAGCTTGACAGCGTCCATCTTCGCCCACCACACCTTGACGCGGGCGAAGGCCATGCACGCACCCTTGATGCAGACCGACCGCTTGACGATGTCCAGCCGAGGGCAGGCATTCACCAGCCGCTTCACGAGTCCGAAGTAGCTACCGGGTATAGCTTCGGCAGGCCACATCCGGATTATTAAATCCTTCATGGCTAGTTCAGCCACCCTATGCAGCTCGACCAGCTGTTTTAGCCGATCGCTAAAGGGCATTGGTTGTTCTGGCTCAAGATATTGCAACCAGAATAGCTTCTCCGTAGAGCTCCCTTCTTCGGCTCGGAAGAACTCCGCATCGTCAGACATACTACGCGAAAGATCCGCAAACGCCCCTGGAGAACTCCGAATCCAGGTTAGTAAGAGATACTTTGTCTTCACATATTTTCTTTGCACACTAAACTCCTTAACCACCACGATTTTCTTGGCCTCCTGGATCTCCTGGAGGGCTCCCTGGGCCTCAATCCGGGCCTCTTCTGCGCTTTGGAGGGCCATAGCAAGTTCAGTCTCTCGAGCCGAAACGTCGCGCTCCAAGGATTCACATTTTTTCACAGCATCCTGGAGCTCTTGCTGGATCTCATCAAGCAGGGCCTCACGCTTCTCACGAGCGTCTATTTCCTTGGCAGCTTTCTCCTCGGCCTGGGCCAGGGCTTGTTTAAGGACCTCGACCTCGGTAGCTGCTCCTACACATATCGTGGCACCACGGTCAATACGAATTATTTATTCTTTCCGAATATATAGCTAGTCAGTACATACTTTGCTTGTCATCTAGCTGCTTCCTCGCTTGGCCGAGCTCCTCCTCGGGCCGCTCCAATCTTTGCTTTACTCCAGAGACTTCGGCATTATGTGAGGTCGCGGCCAGCAACGACACCTTCTTATTCATATAAGACATATTTTAGTTAGTTTCCTGAGAAAATAAATTGATCCTCTATTCGGCTCTTCTTTCCGAACACCGAATAATGTCTCAGGGGCTACTGTCTATATTGGGATTTTATCTTTTGTGTTTCTTACCTCAAAACATGTCAGCAGGCTGCTGCAGGCTTCGTTTAGTCCGCTCTTGATGGATTGAACCCTCCCAATCACCGTACCCATAAGGATACAATGTTCATCCACAATGGAAGCGCCTCATAGCGCTTCCAGCAGATTATCCGGTGCCTCTGGTTGGACAGAGGTCACCGGGGGCATAGGCACACCCCTTCTTTCGAAGGTGGTTTCTCGCCGGATTACGGAGCCGTATAGGTCTCCGGGCTTGTATTCGGCTGGGGCCGAACTGAGCAAAGCCCCCATCCTCAGTCGCCATGGGGGTCTGCTCCCCCATGTGTCCGGCAGCCGAGGCTTCGCCCTCTGGCGGCACCCTGGCGGCCTCCTGAACCTCTCCCTGGCTGGGGAAGGTCCTTTGGGACAACACCTCATTGTCACCCTTGGTCGTGGGAGAGTGAGCGGCCGGCGGTGACTCGCTGTCCATCGCCTTCGAATCCAATGAACGTCTCGATGAGGATACAGGGAGCTGCCATGGGCCGGACTGCAATGGCATAAATTAACATATTATATTATGAAGCAAGAGAGGCCGGATGCATGGACATATGTGGGTTTTTAGTACTTACGACGCGACCAGAGGCTTGTTTCGGGGGCGTCGTTCCGGACTGCTATCCATGTCCCACACGGAGTTATCCGCAGGGGAACCCTTCTCCCTCTTGGGCGCCTCCGCCTCCAGATTTGTGGAGGCCACCCTCTTCTTCCTCCCCCCATCAAGGGGAGAGGTGCTTTCTTCCCCCTTCTCGTCATCGTCTTCGGTGGCGAAGGAGAAAGTCTTGTCTTCGGACGACACGTCTGAAGCTCCCTTGCGGCAGAGGCCACTCCGAACCCCCTTGGCCTTCTTCTTGGCCATCTTCTCCGGCGCCTTATAGGGTGCCGGCACCAACATCTTCGCCAGGAGCGGGATGACTGATAACCCACAAGTATAGGGGATCAATTGTAGCTTCTTTCGATAAGTACGAGTGTCAAACCCAACGAGGAGCTAAAGGTAGAACAAATATTCCCTCAAGTTCTATCGACCACCGATACAACTCTACGCACGCTTAACGTTTGCTTTACCTAGAACAAGTATGAAACTAGAAGTACTTTGTAGGTGTTTTTGGATAGGTTTGCAAGATAATAAAGAGCATGTAAATAAAAGCTAGGGGCTGTTTAGATAAAGAAGCAACAAAGTTAGTATAGCGAGTGTGGAAAAGTGGTGGTAGGAGTTGCCAAATTGTCCCTAAGCAATTGACTAGTTTACTAGACCGATAGCTAGTTTTAAGTGGGAGAGGCCACTACTAGCATGTCATCCCTGACTTGGAATTCTATGCACTCATGATTGGAACTATTAGCAAGCATCCGCAACTAATAATGTTCATTAAGGTAAAAGCCATCCATAGCATTAAGATATATTGGTACCCCTTCAATCCCGTATGCATCAATTTCTATGCTAGGTTGAAGCTTCTGTCACTCTTGCCCTCCAATACATAGTCCTATCAACATACAACTAACCCTATGGTGTGATCCATGCGCGCGCTCATATGACGGGCACCAAAGGACAGCAACATAACCACAAGCAAATTAAACCAATCATAGCAATTCATCAACCACCTATAGGACAACGAAAATCTACTCAGACATCATAGGATGGCAACACATCATTGGATAATAATATGAAGCATAAAGCACCATGTTCAAGTAGAGGGTATAGCGGGTTGCGGGAGAGTGGACCGTTGTAGATAGAGGGGGGAGGTGATGGATATGTTGGTGAAGATGATGGAGGTGTTGGTGTAGTTTGTGGTGATGATGCTGGCCCCCGGCGGCGTTTCGGCGCCACCGGAAGCAAGGGGGAGAGAGCCCCCTTCTTCTTCTTCTTCTTCTTCTTCTTCTTCTTCTTCCTTGACCTTCTCCCTAGATGGGAGAAGGGTTTCCCCTCTGGTCCATGGTCTCCATGGAGTGGGAGGGGCGAGAGCCCCTCTGAGATTGGATCTGTCTCTCTGTCTCTCTTTGTTTCTGCGTTCTCAGATTCTGCCTTTCACCGTTTCTTATATTCCCCGAGATCCGTAACTCCGACTGGGCTGAAATTTTAACACAATCTCTATTCGGATATTAGCTTTCTTGCGGCGAAAGAAGGGCACCAACCTCCTTATGGGGTAGCCACGAGGGCCCAGGGTGCGCCTGACCCCCTGGGGCGCGCCCGCCTGCCTCGTGCCCCCCTCGGGCATCGTCTCGTGTTGATTCTTCTTCCCAAAAATCACATATATTCCAAAAAAATCTCCGTCAGTTTTTATTCCGTTTGGACTCCATTTGATATGGATTTACTGCGAAACAAAAAACATGCAACAAACAAGAACTGGCACCGGGCACTTGATCAATATGTTAGTCTGAAAAAATAGTATAAAAAGTTGTCGAAAGTATATGAAAGTTGTATAATATTGGCATGGAACAATGAAAAATTATGGATACGATGGAGACATATCATCATCCCCAAGCTTAATTCCTGCTCATCCTTGAGTAGGTAAATGATAAAAAAGAATTTTTTTGATGTGGAATGCTACCTAGCATAATCTTGATCATATATCTAATCATGGCATGAATATTAAGACACGAGTGATTCAAAGCAATAGTCTATCATTTGACATTAAGACAATAATACTTCAAGCATACTAACCAAGCAATTATGTCTTATCAAAATAACATAGCCAAAGAAAGCTCATCCCTACAAAATCATAAAGTCTAGCTATGCTCCATCTTCACCACACAAAGCATTCAAATCATGCACAACCCCGATGACAAGCCGAGCAATTGGTTCATACTTTTTAACGCACTTTAGCATTTTCAACCCTCACGCAAATACATGAGCGCAAGCCATGGACATAGCACTATGGGTGGAATAGAATATGATGATGGAGGTTTGTGTGAACAAGACAAAAAAGAAGAAAGTCTCACATTGATGCGGCTAATCAACGGGCTATGGAGATGCCCATCAATTGATGTCAATTTGAGGAGTAGGGATTGCCATGCAGCGGATGCACTAAGAGCTATAAGTTTATGAAAGCTCAAACTGAAACTAAGTGGATGTGCATCCAACTTGCTTGCTCATGAAGACCTCGGGCATTTGAGGAAGCCCATCATCGGAATATACAAGCCAAGTTCTATAATGAAAATTCCCACTAGTATATGAAAGTGATAACTCAAGAGACTCTCTATATGAAGAACATGGTGCTACTCTGAAGCACCAGTGTGGTACAAGGATAGTAACATTGCCCCTTCTCTCTTTTTCTCTCATTTTTTGTCTTTTTTTCTTTTTTGGGGCCTTCTCTTTTTTTGGCCTTTCTCTTTTTTTCCTTTTTTTATTTTTTTCGTCCGAAGTCTCATCCCGACTTGTGGGGGAATCATAGTCTCCATCATCCTTTCCTCAATGGGACAATACTCTAATAATGATGATCAACACACTTTTATTTACTTACAACTCAATATTACAACTCGATGCTAGAACAAAGATATGACTATATGAATGCCTCCGGCGGTGTACCGGGATGTGCAATGATCTAGCGTAGCAATGACATCAAAATGCAGACAAGCCATGAAAACATCATGCTAGCTATCTTTCGATCATGCAAAGCAATATGACAATAAATGCTCAGGTCATGTATATGATGATAATGGAAGTTGCATGGCAATATATCTTAGAATGGCTATGGAAATGCCATGATAGGTAGGTATGGTGGCTGTTTTGAGGAGGATATAAGGAGGCTTATGTGTGATAGAGCGTATCGTACCACGGGGTTTGGATGCACCGGTGAAGTTTGCACCAACTCTCGAGGTGAGAAAGGGCAATGCACGGTACCGAAGAGGCTAGCAATGATGGAAGGGTGAGAGTGCGTATAATCATTGGACTCACATTAGTCATAAAGAACTCATATACTTATTGCAAAAGTTTATTAGCCCTCGAAGCAAAGTACTACTACGCATGCCCCTAGGGGGATAGATTGGTAGGAAAAGACCATCGCTCGTCCCCGACCGCCACTCATAAGGAAGACAATCATTATATACCTCATGCTCCAACTTCGTTACATAACGGTTCACCATACGTGCATGCTACGGGACTTCCAAACCTCAACAAAAGTATTTCTCAATTTCACAATTACTCAAGTAGAATGAATCTAATATCACCACTTTATATCGCAAAACTATTGCAAGGAATCAAACATATCATATTCAGTGATCTACAAGTTTTATGTAGGACTAGCACATATGCCCGTGCGTTGCGACGGGGAAAATTGATGTTTTGCACAAGCATAATGTCCCACGGCATCGGGTTCATTATGAAGAACATGTTGCAACGCATCATCGTCCTTCTACAAAATGAATATAAAAAAATACGTCGCAATTTAGTCGTGTCCATATTTTCTTTGCGGGGCTTAATGTGTCCCACTGATTTCATTTAAATACAATCCTTTTTAATGGAATTTAAATATGATCCTTTCATTAATTACCATGAAGTCCTTACCCGTTTTAGTCGGGAATCAAATCCTTCCTTTTCTAATGTAGTAGCCCCAACACATTAAGGCCTATAGATCCTTTGTTTTAATTATCCTACCTTTTTACCTCAAATCCTTCATGTAGAATTTATTAAGACAACAATCTTTCTAATAATTGTTCCACCGATTTACCCATAATCCTTTCTTTAATTAGCCACATTCGTTTAAAATATTATATTTAAGCCCACAATCCTTCCTTTATTAGCTCATTTGCTTAATTATCTCTCCCTAAACATGAGCCTTGGACCTCACCCTTCCCCATCTACAGGAACGAAGGGCAATTTGCGCGAACCCCGGGCTCTCCACCTCGCCATTGCCAAATCGGCAGCTCCCTCGCCCTCCGTCGGACGCTCCGTGTGACACCCCAAAAATTTGGCCTTGTTTTAATGATTTAATTTTTTTTCCAAGAATTAAAAACTTTGGATTTCTGAGCTCCATTTTGATTTTTAAATCATTTCCGTCCCTATCATGATGAGTTTTTCCCAAAGAGAAAACTTTTCAAATATGTTATTGGACTTGTTTAACCTCTCAAGAAAAACTTTCCTTTTATCAGTGTAACTAATTAACTAATTTAATTGCTTGATCTTTACTTTCTTGGAAATATTTTTTCAAGGTTAAATGGCCAGATTTGAACTACAACCATTTGATAGATTCACTTAAAATTTCCACAAAAATTTGGAGATGTCATGTGATGTCTTTAAATCACTTTTATGCAAAAATATATTTCATTCATGAAATACTTTGAGTCCTACACTCAATTTTTCTTCTCTGGTCCAGAGTGCATTTTGCACTACAACTCCTTTAAATAATTCTTTCTAGCCTCCACCAAAATTATGGGATGATGGTAATGGCCTAAGATTCCACATTATGCAAAAACCTAGTGCTGTTCTTTAAAAATATTGAGTGAATCAACCTCATTTCCATTCTGGACCAACTTGATGGTTTGTACAGCAACCATATTTTTGCTTGCTCTTTAACCCTTGATTATTTCTCCTACTTGTAGTCCTCCATGTTAAACCCTTAAGTCCAGGAGCATGCCCCTTTTGGATCATTTTTGGTTCATGAAATAATGCTATTTATTTCCTGTCCAGAATTGAGTTTTTTAAAACTTGCACTAGCAAGTTTCTGCTTTTGGCCAACTAACCTCACCACCCTCTTGTACATCTAAAGAGACCACCATCTGGAGTTTTTGGCCATTCCAAGACCTGCCTAAGTGCCCTTAGCATTTTGTCAAACACCCTACGGGCATGATCTGTTTTGACATGAGTTTTGGCATTGCACTGTGAACCTGATCCCCTGACCAAACCAGCTTGTCCACTGATCTCCTTGCAAGCCCAAACCAAGACCTGTTAACCCCCAGCCTCAACCGCGACCTCTAGCATGCTCTGGCATTTTGTCGAGCACGCTCAGTGCGTGCACGGGACGCGCCCAGAGCGCGCGTATTGCATGACCCGTGCGCCCGAGCCGACACGCTGGCCCCTGGCTTTGGCCCACACGGCAGCACCTCGCCATGCACTCCCCGCCTCGCAGCATCGCGCCAAAACCAGCCTGGCACGCTACAGCGCCGCTGCCAGGGCGTTCTTGGCGGCACTCCGGCGTCTGCAGTGGCTCCAGCCACGGGCAGCGCCGCCCAAACCCCTCCCGCTCGCCACCTGGCCCCTGGAGCAGTGCGAGCTCATCCGCGGCCATGTCCTCTAGCGCTCGTCGCCGCCACGATGCCCTGCTGCTACAGAACGTTGGTTCGCCGGGAGCTTATCCACGGCCGCCGCGGAACCGCCTTGCCTCACTTATAAATGGACGCCCCGGGCCGTTCCCGCACACGGGCAACCTCAGGCCACCCCAATGACGCTTTCCCAGCTCGCCAATCGACCCAGGAGAGCTTTCTTCCTCATCTCCGGCAACTCCTGCCGCCGCCACCGCCCCGGCCAATCCGGCACCTCCAGTACCTCCCCCTCTCCATTCTCTTCGCCAGAAACTTCCTCATCCTCCCGTGAACCCTTCCCCCTACTCGATTTTGATCGGGAACCACCGCCGCCTCAAAACCACTTTACCACCGAAGCTTCCCTCCGCCGCGGAGCTCGCCGCCGGCGATTTCCTCCACCTCCAACGACCCTACGACTACCGGAGTGACCACCTCGGCCCCCTGAATCCGCTGGTGGCCTCAGCTTTCCGAACGGAGCCACCGTTCGCCGGCGATGATCGCCGGAGCCCCGCTCCACTCGGGCAGAGGAGGGAGACGACGCGGGCGACTGGTCAAACCTGACCAGTGGGCCAGGCGGGCCCACCGTCAGAGACCCAGCGCCGGTCCACGTGGTTAAGTGGAGGCGTAAAGCCTCAAGTACGCCTCCTCTGCACCGAAAGCGTAATCTCGTTTGAAACGTTTTCTTTTCTGTTTTATTTTAAAAACCGATTTGACCAAATCTTTGACTGGCTATAACTTTTTAAATATAAGTCCAAATGAACTGATTCTTTTTCCTACCTCTCTCAAATTTCAGCTAGTTTATTTTAAGATTTATTTGAAAAAATTTCAGAACAACTTTTGGTGCTGTTTTTATTTTGTGTGTTAATTCTTTTATATTGCTAAAATAGGATTTTTGAAGAGAGGAGAAATATTTCAAGTTTTGAAGTGCACCCTGCCTTTCCACACATTGAAGGCAAGCATTCTGAACCCCGGCATAATATTTTTTGTGTGTTCGATGACACGTTTATAACATCACCTCACTTTGGAGAAACTTGTTATCTCATGTGATATGATCATATGCATGGGTGCATGTTATTGATTTCCATGCTGTTGGAAATGGACATACTTGTGATAATAATCACCCTCATGTGCCTTGCATGCATACCGGCAGGAACCCGGGAAAACCTCTGCCTTGGGTAGGCATGAGTTTGTCGCCGGTCTCCGTCGGGATGGTTATGTCTGGTATGGCATGGCAAGGTGATATGAGCGGTGACTCTGTTGGATGAAATATATTCGTTATACTAATCATGCAGGGAACACTTAAACCTCCTGAGTCGACCGTAGATCGAGTCTTGTGCCAGTAACCCCCATACTTGTTTCGTACTACCACTCGTCTCTACAGCAAGTAGAGTACGGTTCAGTAAGTTGTCAACCTCTTTCTAGCACACACCGTACAGAGAGGCCATGGTGGAAGATACCGGTTGTAGCTGGTAGGCAGGCCACCTAGTCCAGGGGCATGGGTGTTTCCGGTTGGGACCGAGAGGGGAGGCCACCCCTTAGAGCGCGATATAAATTTGATCCCATGCTACGTGAGGTTGTAGCCTCCCCACTTAGAGTTTGCTTAACAGGTGTCGTGGGTGATTCCAGACACGTATGAGATAAGCTGGTGTGTGCGAGTTAGGTGTGTTTTCAACAAAAAGACCGTAGACGGAATTAGTCCCGATGGGCTAAAGAAATCCGTTACTCGTGGGTAAAGAGTACACCCTCTGCAGAGATTAAACCTATTCGAATAGCCGTGTCCATGGTTAAGGATTACAGTCTGGGATGGGTCAAGTGTCGGCCTTAGTGTCGGTCTTCGGAGGTGAAACGGTTAACCAGAAATGGAATTACTACTTGTGACTTGTGATAACTATGATTATCATTATTGTTGACTAACCCGTGATATTATTGTTATTATCGAGTATCTCTGGGATGGTTCTACCTCCGGGATATTCACTATGTTTGTTTATTTTTTTAAAGCCCTTTATGTGGTGTCGCTCAGACGCCTGACTGTGGCATTTCTTTTAAAGCCCTTTATGTGGTGTCGCTCAGACGCCCGACTGTGGCATTTCTTTTAAAGCCCTTTATGTGGTGTCACTCAGACGCCCGACTGTGGCATTTCTTTTAAAGCCCTTTATGTGGTGTCGCTAAGACGCCCGACTGTGGCATTTCTTTTAAAGCCCTTTATGTGGTGTCGCTCAGACGCCCGACTGTGGCATTTCTTTTAAAGCCCTTTATGTGGTGTCGCTCAGACGCCCGACTGTGGCATTTCTTTTAAAGCCCTTTATGTGGTGTCGCTCAGACGCCCGACTGTGGCATTTGTTTTAAAGCCCTTTATGTGGTATCGCTAAGACGCCCGACTGTGGAATTGCTTGTTATTTGTTTCATAAATTTTAATACTACCATGTTATTGCATTTTTATGAATAACTTGCTTGCACGCATCAGAGTTTCATTTATCTTTTGTGACTGACGTCATGAGCATAAAATATTTTCAGCACATCATTGTTATATTATACCTGTGTTCATAATGTTTGCGAGTACATTCAAAGTACTCACTGGCTTGTCCCTGGCTATTGTCTTGGCCAGATTTTCTTGCACGAAGAGGAGCGACGCGATGACAGCCCCGGAACCTAAGTAATGGAGATAGCAGCCTCGCGAAGATAGGAGTTAACCTAGTCAGCTGTTCCCGTGGGAAATGGAGTCCCATAGACACTGATGTTTCACAAACCGCTTCCGCCATCAACCAATAGAAACCATTTGTTGTACTCATAGGCCAGAATGGTCTTGTACTACATATGTTGTATTCTGCTTGGAATTTCTATATCAAGTTGGAGCCTCATCAGCTAACAGTAATCCTGGGGCTGATGAGCACGACGGTCTTTTCTGGAAATTTATGTCCGGAGAACCGGTCGTGGCACTCCGGCGGTGGGAGGATGGGGAGGCCCGATTTGTAGCATGTACATAGTGTAGGAGTGCCTAGGGAGCCAACCGGTGGCGTCATGGAGTCGGCGGTGCGACTGGATCGGCCTTTTGTAGGTGTTGGTCTCCCCTTGATGGCGAAGTTCCGGTGGAGCTCCTTTCTTCGTGCGCGCTGCTCGGTGGAGAGGTCGTGCACGGTTCCTCCGTGCCGGAGATCGAGGGATAGCGATTCCGGCGGTTGAAGATCTGGAGAAGGAAGGCGATGTTGACTGGTGCAACGACGACAATGGCCATGGGTGTAGGTCCTCAGGGACTGTTGATCGGAGACTTTCTGTTTCGCCCGGGGGCTGCTTCAATCCAAGGCGTCAGCGGGCAGCGGCGAACGGCGCGTCACCGGCTCGTCCACGGCGCTGGCGTAGTCAGGTTGTAGAGGGGCTTGGTTGTAATTTCCTTTTCTGTGTGGACCTTTCAGTAATTTGGCCGTTTTAATATCAACTCCCTTTCTCGCAAAAAAATAAATAGACATGATGACTGCCACTCATATATTTAGAGTGAGTTAGGATTAGTAAATATGAAAGGTGCATAGGTCTTTGGTTGTTACATCTAAGAGATAGAGAGGATGTCTTGTGTTCAATTCCCACAATGTTGATTTATTTTGACCCAATTTTTTTGCGGTCTCTCTATGAAAGCCCATAAAAGGCCCATCAACATACAAGTAACTGGCCCAGATCGCTTAACGTGTGTAAACCAAACATAAAGGACTAAACCAAACCAAGAATACCTATTCCCTTTAATAGTAGGTATAGATATAGATTTTATGACTAACCATGTGAATGACTAATTCCTGTCAACTCTCTAAATGGATATAAGTGAGGCAGGAGAGTTTAATTATTTCTACAAAATATATTCCCACGCTCAATCAAATATAAGTGAAGCAAAAGAGCATTCTACAAATGGCGGTTTTCTATGTGAAGAGAAACAGGCAATCCAAACTTCAAATGATATAAAGTGAAGCTCATGAAACATTCTATACAGCCATACTCAAAAGATATAAGTGAAGTGCAATGGGCATTCTATAAATCAACCAAGTACTATCTCATAGCAGCATGGTGCATAAAAAGAAAAGTGAAAACTAAATGCAAAAGACGCTCCAAGAATGCACATACCGCATGAACGAAACGAATCCGAAAACATTCTGATACTTGTTGAAGAAAGATGGGATGCCTTCCGGGGCATCCCCAAGCTTAGACGCTTCAGTATCCTTGAATATTTACTTGGGTGCCTTGGGCATCCCCAAGCTTGAGCTCTTGTCTCTCCTCCTTATCCTCATATCGAGACCTCCTCGATCTTCGAACACTTCATCCACACAAAACTTCAACAGAAAACTCGGTAAGATCCGTTAGTATAATAATGCAAATCACTACTCTAAGTACTGTTGCAAACCAATTCATATTTTGTTTTTGCATTGTAGCTACTGTAATATAACTTTTCCATGGCTTAATCCACTGATATAAATTGATAGTTTCATCAAAACAAGCAAACTATGCATCAAAAACAGAATCTGTCTAAAACAGAACATTCTGTAATAATCTGAACATTCACCATACCTATGGTACTCCAAAGTTTCTAAAAAAATTAGGAAAAATAAACAATTTGTATATAACTACAGTGCAAAAAGTTTCATAACCGTTTGACGTTCGAGTAAAAAAAATGTAAAATTGCGTACTACAGCCAAAGTTTTTGTCCTTCACCGTACAAACCAACAAGCAAAGTAAACATCCTAAAGGCAAATCTTGGCACATTATTTTTATTTTTAAACCTTATAAAAGCACAGAACAGAATTAAATTACTCTCTCAAACTTCCGGGTTGTCTCCCTGGCAGCGGTTTCTTTAAGGCCATTAAGCTAGGCATATAGTGCTCAAGTAATGAATCCACCCGGATCCGAAGGTATATCAAAGCCAATTTTAATTAACAATGAATTGTAATTTAGTAGTGAGCAAAAATTAGCATATATGATGTAATGACAAAGTCTAACTCTCTTCCTATGCATCGGCATGTCATAAAAGAACAATTCATGCACACAAAGTAAAGGCCAATGCATAGTATAAATAGTTTCTTGCAATTTTTTCGTATTGGAAACATAAAGAGGCGGAGATGTAGTTCCTCTCTCATAATAATTGCAAGTAGGAGCAGCAAGCACATGCATATTATATTCATCAAAATTATCATGTGCAACGGTAAAATGCAACTCATCAATATAATCCTTAATAAGGGCAAACTTCTCTGATATAGTGTAGTCGGGAGAATTCAAATAGATAATAGCACTATCATGCGTGGGTGCAATAGCAACAATTTCATGTTTAACATAAGGAACTATAGCAAGTTCATCTCCATAAGCATAATTCATATTGGCATCTTGGCCACAAGCATAGCAAGCATCATCAAAAAGGGATATTTCAAAATAATCAACGGGATCATAACAATCATCCTTCGGTAAGCACGAAGGGGAATTAAAAAATGTATGAGTTGAAGAGTTACTCTCATTACAAGGTGGGCATGGGTGCTCAATCCGCTCTTCCTCATTTTGTTCTTCGCTCTCCTCCTCATCTTTTTCATCCAATGACTCATAGTTTTATCAATTTCTTCTTCCATAGACTCCTGCAAAATATTAGTCTCTTCTTGTAAAGCGGAGGAGTCCTCAATATATGGTTTAACACAGGCATTAGAAGCATAATTATCATAACAATATTTAAGTATGGCAAAATTTTCAGATTTGTGAAGAGTAGCATCATACTTTCCAATCAAAGAAGCAATTTCATAAGCACCCTTAAAAGCAACGAATTCTTCAATTTGTTGAACATCATAGTAATTATAAACACCCTTAGCATACGAAGATATGATTCCATTATCACTAAACTTACATTGGTAGGGAAGGTGTTTCTTAGGGTCTTCAGAACAACAAGTAAAATCATAAATTTCACATAAATTCCAAGCATAGCATTGCAAACGATGAATTTGATCCAATAAAAGTTTCCCTTTTTGAGATAAGCGGTGTCGCACATAATAAGAATGCTCATCTAAAGGTTTGCCCTCAACTAAGCTAGTTGTGGTTTCAGCACGAGCACATAGGGATCGAAGATGGTCCAGGTAAAAAGCTTCAAGAGTGTGATAGATTTTGAGTGGTTCTTCAACCATTGGTGTAGCAGGTACAACTATTTTTTTTGGTATTTTGCATTTCCTACACATAACTAAAGATAGAAAAAAACTTAGAACAGCAAATAAAAATTACTTAGTGATAAAGCAAACAAGCACACACGAGAATATTCACCCCACGCTATGACTCCCCAGCAACGGCGCTAGAAAAAAGGTCTTGATAACCCACAAGTATAGGTGATAAATTGTAGCCTCTTTAGATAAGTAAGAGTGTCGAACCCAACGAGGAGCTAAAGGTAGAAAAAATATTCCCTCATGTTCTATTGACCACCGATACAACTCTACGCACGCTTAACGTGTGCTTTACCTAGAACAAGTATGAAACTAGAAGTACTTTGTAGGTGTTTTTGGATAGGTTTGCAAGATAACAAAGAGCACATAAATAAAAGCTAGGGGCTGTTTAGATAAAGAAGCAATAAAGTTAGTATAGCGAGTGTGGAAAAGTGGTGGTAGGAGTTGCGAAATTGTCCCTAAGCAATTGACTACTTTACTATACCGATAGAAAGTTTTATGTGGGAGAGGCCACTGCTAGCATGTCATCCCTGACTTGGAATTCTATGCACTCATGATTGGAACTATTAGCAAGCATCCGCAACTACTAACGTTCATTAAGGTAAAACCCAATCATAGCATTAAGATATATTGGTCCCCCTTCAATCCCGTATGCATCAATTTCTATGCTAGGTTGAACCTTCTGTCACTCTTGCCCTCCAATACTGTCAGCGTTCTAGGAACGGGGGTCCCCAGACTTGCCTGCCTGCGGCCTGCGACGTGGCTTAGGTGGGGGCCCAGCGTGGCCCATCTTCATCAGCCCAAGCTCAAGACCCTCGCGAGGGGCCAAGCCTCGCGGGGCGGACGACAGGAAGCTGCCTCAAGAGCGGCCTCATCAGGCAGGCTCGCGAGGAGGCGGAGAGATCAATGCAAGGGTACCTTGCGAGGATCCCATGACGCAAGCCATGACGATCAAGGCCAGGCGGGCGCCAGGCGGGCGCCGGCCTGCGCAGGGTCCTTGTTTCCCCTTTGGTGCAAAGGGGGCAAGCACAGGCCAAGGTATCAGACAAAGGTTACCATTCCGGTGCAATGAGACCAAGACCAGCCGGACAACCGGACGGAGGTCACCGTGGAGCCCAAGACGGCGTCATCACCAGTGCTTTTGGCAGCCGAAGACCGCCTTTGGTCAAGATAACTTGTACTAGATGTTCCCCTTCAAAATGGCCAATTGTTGGCGCCCTTCCCGCCCAATTATTTGGGGAGAGGCCCAGGGCCTCTATAAATAGAGCTAGCCACCACAGAGTAGAGACATCTAGAAAACCTCGAGACATCAAGGAGACGGCTAGAGATCTGGTAGAACCCTAGCAGAGAGAGAGGAAACCCAGTAGAGGCTAAGTAGAACACACCGCATCAGCTCAAGAACACCCCTCGCGAGGTTGTTCTTCCCTTGTACTGTCCATCATCAGCCCTAGAGGCAATCCACCACACCACACACTAGAGTTAGGCGGCGTGGCCCGCCCACGCCGTGTCACCGTCTCAGGGCGACCGCAACCTTGCGCCTCAGGCAGCTCATGCTCCGCAGGGCGCTGCGGGACGCGGGCGACGCGGCCAGACGCCGCCTACCCTCATGCCACGGCAGGTGCGGGCCGCAGCAAGGGCCTTGAACCACGCCGCTGCCACGGCGCCATACACCCGACGGGAGCAGGCGAACTCCAGGGTCGCGCTCACGGTAGCCCGAGAGCTACTACGGTGCCGCTTGCTAGAAGGTGGCCGCGACGTGTTGTTGGAGCGAGTGGCCAAGCTCCTGGACGCCGCCGCCTTAGGAGCGCCCCCTTTCTACATACAGCTGCTGCCCCAGATCCAGGACAGGTCGCACGACGGCATTATGCGCGCCCACGCGATTTCAGGCGGACCCCAGGGCCGGTCCAGCGCCAACACCTCCGCCAGCACCGGGCGGCTGATCGTGCCGGCCCTTCCCCAGGCCGGCGAAGGGATGCATGTCGCAGCCTTTGGCCTTGGCAGACCACCGCGTCATCACATACAAGGCGACGCCCCAAGCCAGACTGCGTGGCATGCGGGGCGCTACAGTAAGGTCCATGAGGTGGTCTCCCCGAAGGCCTATGTACCCCGCATGGTGGATCAAGGGAGCGAGCTGGAATAAGGTCACGGCTTGTTCCTCGGGCCCGGCTGGGACGAGGACGCGCTGGAAGCCGAGCTCTTTCAGGAACCCCAAGAGAGCATTGACAATCGCACCGATAGCAGCAACTATCGGGTACCACTCATCCCTCAGGAGCAATCTTAAGCTAACCATGGGTCGCAGGAGGTACAGGTCGCCGCAGCGGATGGCTGCCCCAACGCCGCAGCCTCTTATCCCTCAGGAGGAGGGTGCAGGGGGCTGTAGGAAAGGGGCCGAGATTCGGGCTCACCCTCACGGCGGTCGGGTCAAGATGTTCTCAGGAGGTAGGCCCTCTGCCGTGGAGGTGCCCCATGGCCCGCCCCCGGTGGAGGACCCGTGGTCGTCGGGGGAACCGCTGGCGACCGCTCTACCCCATTTGGCGTCGTCCTTGGTTTTTGGTCGCCGTCAATGGTGGCAGAGTGAGGCGCAAGGCGGGGCCCTCGTCTGGCGATACGAAGCAAGGCCAGTACCTGTGAAGAAGGCCCAATGCCTATGAAGCTCGCCGCCCCGTGACGCTCTCACGTAATAATGAGTGGGGCTGTACATGCCCCGGAGTCTCAGGAGAGCCGGCCTCAGGCACTGGGGCTCCTGCCCACGCCCAGTGGCATCACTTAGCTCCGCGCTGGTGAGAAGACGTGGAAGACTAGACTAGGTGCCGGACGCGGCTTTTTGCTTTTCTTCTGCCTTTTTGCTTTTTTGCTTCTTCCTTGTCGGCAAGTTTCTCCGGTTTGGATTTAAGTTGGATTTGAGTTTGAAGCTTGCATGCATTCGGTGAGGGGGTGTTTAGTCTCGTTCGAGCAATCTCTCGCGTCCCAGTTTCATATTTACACCCCAAGCTAGCGCCAGCTGCCCCCCTCATGAGCCCCTCGTGAGCCGGGCCGGGCCAGGCACGCCTACAGCCGGGACCACTGTCTCCGCACCCTCTCCAGAGGTCCTCATCACAGGATCAGCAGGTTAATCGAGGGACACCAGAGGCGTAGCATCCCCCCGCAGGCCCGCTCAGGGTACGCCAGGGCCGGAAGGTAAATGAATCAACCGAACCATCACCGGGCTAGCGACTAAACTCACGCATAATGTTGTGCTCACCAAAGTACGGATTGCAAATCTTTACATGAGGGTCCTCCCCTCCCAAAATGCTCTTACATTCTTCAGGGCCAAGCCCGAGTCTTCTTCATGCAGGATAAACTACGGAGACATGCAGTCAGTCGGACATATCACACATCGCGTCTTCTGGGGCATCCTCGGGAGCATCACTGGCATCACTGACATCGTCAACCCCACCACCTGTATTTTCGTCAGCGCCAGGCTCATCTATAACGCCGCCTTCGTTAGTGCCCACGACCACACCATCGTCATCAGACGCGAAGGCCCTGACGAGGGCGTCCACGTTGTTCTCCACCCACTGCGCCAGGTCGCCCCGGACAGCTATGGGCACAGGCGCGATGGCAGCGTCAAAGTTGAAGTGGGGGTCCATCTCCTGCAAATGGCTGAAGACACGGGAGAAGACACGCCTGAGCAGGGCTAGGCTCCTCTCCTCAAAAAGTCCGTGGGCTCTCTCGGAACGATCCTCCAGAAGTGTCACCACGTCAGTGAAGAACCGAAGATTGCCTGCGTAGCTGGCCTCGTGCGGATCCTTAGCGGCAGCCTCGCAAATCTCGCCTAAGGCTGAGTTGGCCCTCTCCCTGAGCGTCTGAAGCATGGGAGCATGCTCGCGCTCCAGAACCCTCCGCTGGCGGATCTCGTACTCGTTCTGCCGCGCGATGGCCTCGGCGTCATGGACCCTCCGTTGAAGAAGAAGCAGCTCCGCCTGGGAAGAGGACAGCTCCGCCTGTGCCGCACCAAGGACGGCTGCGGAGGAATCCGCAGGCCGCGTCTCTTCGACCAACTTGGCCTTGATGGCCGCTGTCCTGCCCTCAGCCTCGGCCCCGATCAGCATCAACCTCGCCTCATATTCACGCTCGAGGATTGAGCAAGCTCCCACCACACGGCGGTCAACCTCTTCCTGGACCCGGGCTTCGCGCGCCGCAACGTTGTCCTTCGCCTGGGCCGCCAGGCGCTCTCTCATCTCCAATCGCTCCAGGTCAAGGCTGCGCTCAGCGGCCTCGAGCGTCAGCGCCTCCTCGCGCCTCTGGAGGTCTGCCCGGTCGATGGCGGCCTCCTGCATCGACCCAAGGGCCGCATGGCGCAGCTCTATTTGCTGCTCCAGGGAGTTGCTCCGGGCTTGGAGCTCCCATACGCGCTCCTTCGCATCCTTGCGTCGTCGGTCTGCCTCCCGAGCCTCCTCGATGGCCCAGGAGCAGGCCTCCCGCGAAGCCGCTAGCGACGCTTCGGCCTTCGCATTGTCGAGGCCATGTTGATGACACACGAGGGCAATGGCAACCTTCAGCTTGTGCCTGTCCTCAGCAAGGCGCAGGCCTTCAGCCTCGAGGCGCGCATCCTCGGCAGCAAGCTCTGCTCCGACCCGGTTCACCGCGTCCGCCGCCCCCAGGAGGAACTCTTCACGAAGGGCACAACACTCGCGAGCGCGCCTGAGCACATCTTCCACCTCACCCTCTTCCGCTGGAGCATGCAGAGGGCCCCGAGGCGGTAAGCCCCCTCCAGGCGTGGGGTAGGGGGCTGCCGCCCTAGCCGTCGCCGGATGGACCACCCTAAGAGTCTGGCCCGGCGTCGATCCACCCACGGAGGAGGAGCCAAGGACAGACCTCAGCGATTCGCCTTCTATGACCAGAGAAGGGGCGCGGGGCAAGCCTGACGTGCCCCAAGAAGACTCGCGAAGAAAGGGCATCGGGCGAGCAAGCTCGAGGCGCCCTAAGGAGCAGATCACTCCACTAACCGGTCCAGTGGCAAGGGCGCCACCCGAGCCGGCTCCTGGGTCAACTCGGTGGACTCACCAAGGCGGGACCTGAAGGGCCACAATCAGCCATAAGGATAACAGAGCAAATGAGGAGGGAAAGAAGAAGGCTTACTCGTCCATGGCAAAGTACTTCCCGCGCTTCAGCAAGCGGCAAGGGCGGTCGCTGCCACCTGAGGCCTCCTTCCTCTTGCAAAGGGCCTCGAAGTCTACACGAAACCAACCCAAGAGCCTAGGGCGGGGGTCGGCCTAGGGCGCAGAAGAAGCCTCAGGATTATCGATGCCGGAGGAGTCAACTTTGGGGGCACCGTCGAGCGTCGCCTCGCGAAGAATGGCTGGGGGCTCGGGAGCCCCGGCCTCAGGAGCCGAAGGCCAAAACCCTGCATCAACCGCCGCCCTAGGGCGGGCCTCGGGAGACGTTGCCTTCGAGGCTTCACGCGGCGCCACCTCCTCGACATCAGCCACCTCAGCTCCCTTCGGCTCTCTCCCCGCTCTGTCGCCTGAGGAGGGGCCGCTGTGGGCGGTGGGGGGAACAACCATGACAACTAGGTTCTCGCGTGGCCCTGTGAGGCCAGCCGGGCGCAGCCCCCACTCGTCGAAGTTGGACATCTGCTTCACGAAATCAGCCCTGCCGGAACAAAGGTACAGAATGATGCCACCACTCCGTAGGCTGCCTGGGGAAGGATCACCAGTCAAGACCCGAAGCACTGTCTGCAACACTTCGGGCGCCAAATCCTCCTTCTGAAGCCGCATGCGGTCTCCGCGCCCCGCAAAGTCCCACATCCAGCGAGAGTGGTGCTGGAGAAGAGCAACGTGACACAGAAGGAACTCCCTCACCACCTTGGGCGCTGTCACATTGTGCGCCCTCAAACTTTCGAAGCGGCGCCAGACGAAAGCGACCGGGGGCTCGCGAGTGGTTCATGACCCCAGCCTGGGTTGGGAACAGCAGACAAGGTCGGGTGCGAGACCAAGGGGCTGGGCACCCCGACGTCCATGTACAGCCACCGCTCTCTGAACCTGGCTTGAGAAGGCGGAAGGCCGAAGCCAATCCCTGAAGCAGCTGTCTCAGGCGCGGTGAAGAAGCTTACACACCCCGAGCACTGAGAGGGATCACTCAGGCGCAGAGAAAAGAAGTGGCGCAGCAGGGCAACAGAAGGAGGGATGCCTATCATCGCCTCGCACACGAAAGCAAAGACAGCCAAAAGGGTAATGGACTCCGGCCCAAGGTGCATCATGTGGATCTGATAATGGGAGAGCACAGCATTGAAGAAAGCAGAAAAGGGGGGAATCAGACCCGCCCATAAGGCGTCGACGAAGAATCGGACCTCCGTGACGGTCCTAGCAAGAAAGGCGCGGGATGCGGGCCAAACTGTGGTTCGGCCACACTCGTTGAAGATG
Organism: Triticum aestivum; assembly: GCF_018294505.1. Classification (NCBI taxonomy): domain Eukaryota; kingdom Viridiplantae; phylum Streptophyta; class Magnoliopsida; order Poales; family Poaceae; genus Triticum; species Triticum aestivum. Next base: position 575,910,112 of record NC_057797.1, read on the forward strand.
GACGCAAGGGCGGAGTGGACCTTGTCCAAGGTTTTCGGGTTGAGTATGATTGACCGATCGATGGCAGGGGCCGCCACTGGAGGTGCGCAGGATGAAGGCGCAGGCTTCTTCCCTCTTCCCTTCTTCGTCGGCGCCATGGCATTGGGGAAGGGGAAGAGCTCGAGCCGGATTGGTGGCGGAGGTTGGAGCTTGGAGAAGAAGGAAAGGTAGGAGGTGAGCGGGCAGCCAAAGGAGGAACAACTGTGTGCAACTACGGGTCCGCTTAGCCGGGCGCGTAGCAAGGCGTCGTGGGAAGTGCAGACACCCACGCCCAATCAACCGCCATGCAGCACCCAAGGCCGCAGGCTGTTAGGGCCCACGGCGCTTCGTGCTTGCCCCTTCGCTTCTGTGCTAAGCCAAGCCCGCGCGCGCCTTGGGCCCGGGGGCTACTGTCGGCGTTTTGGGAATGGGGTCCCCAGACTTGCCTGCCTGCGGCCTGTGGCGTGCCTCAGGTGGGGGCCCAACACGACCCATCTTCATCAGCCCAAGCTCAAGACCCTCGCGAGGGGCCAAGCCTCGCAGGGCAGACGACAGGAAGCTACCTCAAGAGCAGCCTCATCAGGCAGGCTCGCGAGGAGGCGGAGAGATCGATGCAAAGGTACCTCGTGAGGATCCCATGACACAAGCCATGACGATCAAGGCCAGGCAGGCGCCGGCCTACGCAGGGTCCTTGTTTCCCCTTTGGTGCAAAGGGGGCAAGCACAGGCCAAGGTATCAGGCAAAGGTTACCATTCCGGTGCAATGAGACCAAGACCAGCCGGACAACCGGACGGAGGTCACCGTGGAGCCCAAGACGGCGTCATCACCAGTACTTTTGGCAGCAGAAGACCGCCTTTGGTCAGGATAACTTGTACTAGATGTTCCCCTTCAAAATGGCCAATTGTTGGCGCCCTTCCCGCTCAATTATTTGGGGAGAGGCCCAGGGCCTCTATAAATAGAGCTAGCCACCATAGAGTAGAGACATCTAGAAAACCTCGAGACATCGAGGAGACGGCTAGAGATATGGTAGAACCCTAGCAGAGAGAGAGGAAACCCAGTAGAGACTAAGTAGAAGACACCGCATCACCTCAAGAACACCCCTCGCAAGGCTGTTCTTCCCTTGTACTGTCCATCATCAGCCCTAGAGGCATCCACCACACCACACATGGAGTAGGGTATTACACCACAACGGTGGCCCGAACCAGTATAAACCTCGTGTCTCTTGTGTTGTTCATCATTTTGATCTTAGTTCGCACGAGAGGATCAGACGTAGAGGAGAGATCTCCGCGCGCACCCCTGTGTTCGAACCTCAAGGGTCTGCCGGAACCCGAAATCCGACAAATACATAGTCCTATCAACATACAACTAACCCTATGGTGTGATCCACGCGCGCGCCCGTATGATGGGCACCAAAGGACAACAACATAACCACAAGAAAATTAAACCAATCATAGCAATTCATCAACCACCGATAGGACAATGAAAATCTACTCAGACATCATAGGATGGCAACACATCATTGGATAATAATATGAAGCTTAAAACACCATGTTCAAGTAGAGGGTATAGCGGGTTGCGGGAGAGTGGACCGCTGTAGATAGAGGGGGGAAGGTGATGGAGATGTTGGTGAAGATGGCGGAGGTGTTGGTGTAGATAGAGGTGATGATGATGGCCCCCGGCGGCGTTCTGGCGCCACCGGAAGCAAGGGGGAGAGAGACCCCCTTCTTATTCTTCTTCCTTGACCTTCTCCCTAGATGGGAGAAGGGTTTCCTCTCTGGTCCATGGTCTCCATGGCGTGGGAGGGGCGAGAGCCCCTCTGAGATTGGATCTGTCTCTCTGCCTCTCTCTGTTTCTGCGTTCTCAGATTCTACCCTTTCGTCGTTTCTTATATTCTCAGAGATCCGTAACTCCGATTGGGCTGAAATTTTAACACGATCTCTATCCAGATATTAGCTTTCTTGCAGAGAAAGAAAGGAACCAGCCGCCTTACGGCATGGCCAGGAGGGCCCATGGCGCACCTGACCCCCTGGGGAGCGCCCCATGCCTCGTGGTGCCCTTGGGCATCGGCTCGCATTGATCCTTCTTCCCAAAAATCACATATATTCAAAAAAATCTCCGTCAGTTTTTATCCCGTTTGGACTCCGTTTGATATGGATTTACTGCGAAACAAAAAGCATGCAACAAACATGAACTGGCACTGGGCAGTGGATCAATATGTTAGTCCCCAAAAATAGTATAAAAAGTTGCCGAAAGTATATGAAAGTTGTATAATATTGGCATGGAACAATCAAAAATTATAGATATGACAGAGACGTATCAATGACTAGATCCTAGGGCAGCGGAGCCGAACATTGAGTCCGCTCCGCCCTCTCCATCCATACCTGAAAGAAAATAAAGTTTTGATATCCTCCTTGAAGCAAGAAAGTAGAGGATGCGTCTGGAGACGTGAAAGGCTTACCGCATTGGCAGAATGGGTAATGTCGTGCCCGCGGTCCGAGTCTATGGCTGGCAGCGTCTCGTTGCCCTTGAAGAGCAACTTCCAGGCATCTTCATGAGTGGTACCGAAGAGCCTTTCCAAGGTTTGATGCTTCTTCGGGTCGAATTCCCATAAGGGACAGCTTCGGCTTTGGCATGGGAGGATCTGGCGAACCAGCATCACCTAGATTACATCGACGAGCTTGATGTCTTTATCAACCATGCTTTGAATGCGCGTTTGCAGCGCTATCAACTCATCCGACGAAGACCAATTTTGGCCCTTCTCTATCCAGGAGGTGAGCCACATTGGAGCTCCGGACTTGAATCCGGAAGTCGCGGCCCAGGTGGCGTTGCGGGGCTCTGTGATATAGAACCACAGTTTCTGCCACTCCTTGATGGTCTCCACAAAAGTACCCTTGAGCCATGTGACATTGGGCAACTTGCTCACCATGCACTACAAAAAAATACACTTCCGTGATGATACGTGTTTGTCACAGTAGGTCACGTTTTCTGTCATGCATGTACATACATGACAATTTTATGACAGAATCAAGATAGTCATACCTGTGTTGTCATAGAAGTGTTCCATGATAATACCAAAATTATCATCATGGAAGTGTCCACTTCCATGACGATAAATCGCACGTCACGGAAGTGCATTCGTCAAGGGTGACCGACACGTGGCATCCACCGTAACGGAACGTCGTTAAGCTATCGGGTCCGGTTTTGGATTCGATAACCCGTTAACAGCCCAACCAATGGGGATTTTCCACGTGTAAAATCATCATTGGCTGGAGGAAACACGTGTCGGCTCACCGTTGGGACAGATGTCATCCACTCATTGGACCCAAAGCGCCTATGATACGTCGACATGTGGCAGGGCCCAACAGAGGCCATTCCTGTGAAAAGGCCGGCCCATTTGACTTGGTCAAAAGGTGGTGGGCCGGCCCACGGCAAGCCTGTTAACGACCTGTTCGCATATAACCCATTTACATCCCGCTAACCCAGGGCCAGTTTACGGCCTATCCAAATTAGGCCCAGTAGCGTCATCTGGGCCGTCCAATATAATTCCAGCCCGTTTTAACTTCTGGCCCACGTATGGCCCATGATGTCTTTCAGCCCATATGAGGCCCTTATTAATCCCGACCCATTAACGGCCCATGGTAAAACTGGCCCGTAATGAACAGTGTATCACTTTATACCCATTAACGGCACGTGGTGAAACTGGCTCGTAATGAATAGTGTATCACTTTATACCCATTAACGGCCCATTATTCCGTTCTGCCGTTTCTAGCCCATGTCATCTTTCGGCCTTCTTAGGGCCCATTTATTCTTGGGCTCATTTCCAGCATTCATTTACTTATGGCCCGTTATTGTCATTTTCTGCTTTTGGGCCAAATTCAGCCCGTGGTTACAGTCGGCCCGTTTGTGGCCTGCTAATACGTTGGGCCATTTTCATAGCGTCATCAAATACGGCCGATTAACGACGGCCCGTTATGGTCGGCCCATGAATGGATGATTTCAACTCTAGCCCATTTACAGCCATAATGTGGTCTATTATTGGCCCATGTTTGGCCAACCGATCATATGGCCTGTAGAAGGCCCATTGATGATACGACCCATATAAGGCCCATTGTTTCTATGCCACGTAGAAGGCCCATTGTTTCTATGGCCTTTAAAAGGCCCATTGTTTCTACGGCCCGTAGGAGGCCCATGTTAACTACAGCCGGTGGGCATCAAAGTTCGCCATCAGTGCAAATATAGGGAACACCCTACATTATACAAATATGGCTTGGTGTTTTCTTCAGCCGGTGGCTGCACGTTAAGAAAAAAATGTGTATCGCACCAAAACAAATTACAACTATAAAACAAAAGGAAGGTTGGCATAAAAGTTAACAGTCTAGCAGATAAATGCATCACTAGAAGTTCAGAAGCTCAGTTCAATTGACCTGACTATTACGCTTTCATGCTGTATTGTCCGATGGAGCACCATAACCTTCGCCTTCAGTTCTCCTAGGCTCCTGAACAACATAGAAAATGTCTGATAGTCTTGTTTCAAAACCACGCATATCTTGACAACATCGAACAATGTCTCTCCTTGTTTCACAAAGGGTCTCTGTTAGGGAATGGACTTGTGTCTGGAGCGCAGATACAACATTGTTTTGACTTTGCATATCTTGATCATGAGGCAGTTTGGACGAGATTGCCTTAACAACCAACCAAGTATTACGCAGGAATGTGCTTTCGGCACTGTTAGTGGACAGGTACTGACCCACTGCAGCAAGAGCTGACATTGCGATTATAGTTGCCTCGCCACCTGGCGATTCCACCATTTTTTCCATAGCTCGCTGAAAAGTTGACGTTTTACATTAGTAGTACCAGAACAGAAGATATTAAGGAGGCAGCAAAACCAAATAAAATAGCTTTGGTCTATATACAGAACTTATTTTGGTGAACCCATGTAAAATATTAGTTGTATTTTATTGCAAAGTACATAATAAAACCAGGTTCCAAACATATGACCATGTACCATCGCTAATGTATTGTCTATTTCTTCACATTGTATTGAGGGCTAGGGATAAAGCGATGAAGTTTATAATACGGTAAGCATAGTATGACATCATTCATATCACAAAACAACTGAGAACAAACAAACAGGCAATTATAACGTTGTGTGGGAAAGTCCAGCACGGAACTAGATTACAGGTCAAGATCAAAGGAACATCACTCCTCTCTTTTAAACCTTGTAAGGTGCAATGATACGCTAAGACAATTGTGAGGCATGTTCACAATTGTTTGTGTAAACTAAGAAGAAACCATTCCAACAAATAAGAAGCAATGCAAGCTGGACACCACATGAAAGATGCAACCAATATGACTCTGCCAAGTTAAAAGCGTCCAATCATAAATGGAATTTCAACAAATTAGAAGCAGCACATGCTATAAATCATATGAAAGATGCAACTAATATTGCACTGCATATACTAAAGGTGTCTCGTCATATTGATTGATGCGGGATACAAAAAAACAATAGTTTTGTGTAAGGACATGCTTAATAGACAGATGTACTATGTACTAAATACAGGAAGGCATGACACATTAACAGGTATAATGTATAAGCTAAGCAGAATAGCACATGCAGTTTAACCAGATTGGAAGAATTACAATCTAGACACCATATGCAACATGCAACCACATATCATGCTGCCAAGTTAGAGCAAGCACCTGCGATGCTAGGGTAGGGGAAATGCGGTAATCAACTACAGAGCTACGTTCACTATCTTCATCTAGCCTTATTGTTTCTTGAGAATCATGTTGGGAGGCTGACGCTGCATTCTTTAAATGAGGAGTAGTCCACTTGCCTAACTGCCTCATCATAAGTGATTGATGAGGGATACACAAGAACATTAGTTTGATGTAAGAACATGGTTAATACATAGATGTACTAGTATGTACCAAAACAGAAAGGCATGTCATATTCAAAGGTATAATGTGTAAGCTAAGCAGATGCAATTTAACAAAATTGGAAGCAATACAAGCTAGACATCCGGCTGGAGTGGTGAGCATGATCATCTAGGACCTGAGAGCCTGGTGGGAGGCGGGCTGCTTCGCCACCATCGCGGCTTTTTAGTTGGCTTCCAGGTGATGCATGTCTTTGCTGGGCTTGTCACTAGCTCGGCCAGTGCCCTGACTAGCTATTTGTCTTATGGTGCTCACGGGATGGTGGTTCATGTAAAAAATATATTTCCTTATCTTAATAAAGACCGACTTCGGCCTTTCGAATACAAGCTAGACACCGTATGAAACATGCAACCAGATATGACACCGCGAAGTTAAAGCAAGCACCTGGGATGGTCGTTCATTGCGAGCGAGATCATCAACTCCAGAGCTACATTTACTATCTCCATCTGCTGACACTACACCCATTATAGCGTTGTAACGTACCGTGCTTACCTGCATAGAAAGCTGGAGCAACTTCTCTCTTTTCTTTTCTGCTTCTCTCGAGGCAGACTCTGAAATACCCTTGCATAAAAACACAATAGTGAGAGTATGGGTGAAGTGTTTGTATAACTAGTGCACTGTAAAAGTAGCAGATAGCAGGTGGCTGAAAAAAATGACAGGAGACATATGATAGCTCTACAAAATTGCATGGCAAACAAAATTAGATTCTACTCCGTATGATTTTGTAATATATGAGCACAGGAAATGCAGGTACTCCTCTAGTTGACCACCACATGTGGTCATATCAAGATAATAGTCGACTGAAAATAAATAGGTCAGTTGATTTTTTAATGAACCATCCAATCTATAAGGAACGGGCAAATGGCCTTCGTCTACCTCCCTCCAGTCACTGGTGAAGATCTTTCTCGAACCGCCAGCGACCACCCCTGCCTCCGCCGCCCCGCCCTCCCCTCGACCTCACACCACCGCCATGCTTGGCAGCGCCCCCAGGCCCTCCCTTTAATCCGAGCCGACCTCCAGATCGGGCAGCAGTAGCTCTAGGCCCCACACGCCCCTAAGATAAACACCGAGGCGCTGGTTCCCCGGCGTAATAGGCGGACTAGCGCCTGTTATGCCGGGGAATGCTTCCGTTAATTGGGAATCAACTGACCAGGAATTGAAATTCAGGGGGGCGACGGACCTCTAGCTAAGGTGAAATAGTATATAAGGAGAAACCTTGTGCATCGCGAGTTACTAGGAACATCTAGTATCAAGAAGAAGCGGTCAACTAGTGTCTTTTGTGGGATGAATACCGTGCAAGCAGACACATAATATTTGCACGAATACGGGAAGAGGAGTACCCTTATCGGTTGCCAGTGTGGTCTCCTCCATATGACGCGGCAATCTTCTTTTTTCTCCTGGGGGAACCGATGTTTGGGAGAACCGTGGATCCTTGGACAAACCCATGGCCAAATTGTTGAATGTGTTGCCGTGGCCGTATATCGGCGGAGGGGAAGCAGATCCGAGGCGGCGAAGGACGGCGTAGCAGGAACAACTCTGGTGTGGTGGAGGGTGGCGAAGTGGGAGCGGCAACGGTGAGGCGCAGGACGGCATGGTTGAACTGGCTCGGGTACGGACGGCTCGGCCTCGGCTTCAACTACTAGCCATGGAGGGTGTTGCGATGTTGCGGTGGACTACGGCGTCGGGGTATCGGCTCCAGCGTGATGGAGGAGGACGGCGGTTGATGGGTAGGATGGGCTGGCAGATGGAGGACGCCGGGGTTTCGCGGCTGGTGGAGAGGTAGTTTTTGCGCCCATGGAGTACGAATGGGGAATCAGACGGGTGGGCGGGGGGGAGGGGGAGAACCATGTTTCGGTCTGGGATGCGCTTATTTTTGGCTTTTCTGAACAGAAGATGGGCCGCGCTTGCTTGAAATTTGGGGAAAGTACAAATGTAACACCCATGATGCGGCTATATCTCCCACGTGTTGGAGCACGACTTAGAGGCATAACCGCATAGTAGGCATGTCGCAAGAGGGCTAATCTTTACACATCCCATGTACTGAATGAGGAAGGGATAAAGAGCTAGCTTACAATCGCCACTTCACACAATACATAAATATAGCATTACATCATCCAGAATACAATCAAGGTCTGACTACGGAACCAAATAAAGAAAGACAAACCCAAATGCTAGATCCCTGATCACCCCAACTGGGCTCCTTTACTAATCGTCCGGAAAGGAAACATAGTAACGTCCCAAATCCTCGTCGAACTCCCACTTGAGTTCGGTCGCATCCCCTGCACTGGCATCATCGGCACCTACAACTATTTGAAGTAATCTGTGAGTCACGGGGACTCAGCAATCACACACCCTCGCGATCAAGACTATTTAAGCTTATGGGTAGGAAAAGGTAGTGAGGTGGAGTTGTAGCAAGCACTAGCATATATGGTGGCTAACTTACGCAAATGAGAGCGAGAAGAGAAGCAAAGCACGGTCGAGAAGCTAATAAAGATCAATAAGTGATCCTAAAGCTACTTACGTTCAAGCATAACACAAGACCGTGTTCTCTTCCCAGACTCCGCTGAAAAGAGACCATCACGGCTACACACTCCGTTGATTCATTTTAATTAAGTTTAGTTTCAATTTCTCTATAACCGGACATTAACAAGTTCCCATCTTCCCATAACCATGGGCACGGCTTTCGAAAGTTCAAAACCCTGCAAGGGTGTCCCAACTTAGCCCATCACAAGCTCTCACGGTCAACGAAGTATATTCCTTCTAGCGGGAAGTCCCGATCAGTCTCAAAATCCCGGTTACAAGACATTTCGACAATGGTAAAGCAAAGCCAGCAAAGCCGCCCGATGTGCTGACAAATCCCGATAGGAGTCGCACGTAGCTCGTTCTCAGAGCACACCAGACAGGTCAAGCTACGAGTAAAACCAAACCTCGAGTTGGCCCTAGGTGGCCCCGCAGGCTGCCCGGTTCGGACCAACACTAAGAGGAGCACTGGCCCGGGGGATTAAAATAAAGATGACCCTTGAGTCTGCAGAACCCAAGGGAAGGTATATGGTGGTAGGTAGGCAAATGGTAAAACCAAGGTTGGGCCTTGCTAGAGGAGTTTTATTCAAAGAGAACTGTCAAGGGGTTCCCATAACACCCAACCGCGTAAGGAACGCAAAATCAAGGAACATAATACCGGTATGATGGAAACTAGGGCGGCAAGAGTGGAACAAAACACCAGGCATAAGGCCGATCCTTCCACCCTTTACCAAGTATATAGGTGCATTGAAGTAAACAAGATATAATAATGATATCCCAAATATAACCATGTTCCAACAAGGAACAAACTTCATCTCCACCTGCAACTAGCAACGCTATAAGAGGGGCTGAGCAAAGCGGTAACATAGCCAAACAATGATTTGCTAGGAAAGGTGGGTTGGAGGCTTGACATGGCAATATGGGAGGCATGATATAGCAAGTGGTAGGTATCGCGGCATAGCAAAAGAGCGAACAACTAGCAAGCAAAGATAGAAGTGATTTCAAGGGTATGGTCATCTTGCCTGCAAAGTTCTCCGAGTTGACGAAAGCTTGATCCTCGTAAGCATACTCAACGGGTTCCTCGATCACGTAATCGTCTCCCGGCTCTACCCAAAGCAAGAACACAAGCAAAGGAAACATCAATCAACCACGGTGCAATGCGCAAGCAACATGATGCAAAACATGGCATGAGATGTGAGGTGTGATATGCAATGCAATGGCGTGCTTCGGAAAGGAAAGATTGAACCAGGCATCAACTTGGCAAAAAAAGTGTGCCGCTGGAAAGATGAATTGATTTCGGTCGAAATCGGTATAAAGATCACCGGAATCGGATGCACGGTTTGCAAATGGCAAGCAAAACAAGAATGGCACAATTCTGCGATTAACAGCACGATGCCATCTAGAATGCAACAAGAAACTAAGCTACTGCACTCCAACATAGCAACAAAGCACATGGAAGTGATTTACTAAAGATGCTTGACAAAAGATGAACACTGAGCTACGGCTAAATCACACAATAGCAGGTTCAAACAAGCATGGCAAAAGTGCAAAAGATCTCAGCATCACACACTTTGTGAAAATAACAACATGCCAGGAGTTAACATCAGGAAGACATGTTTAGAGCAAGCTAACAACATGCTACAGGAACATATCATAGAAAAACAAGGCATGGCATGAATCTACTCAAAGCATAGAACAAATATCCCTTACTGACCATGAGCCAAAAAGGCACAGAAGATATTATGGCACCCATGTAAACATAGCAAGTTTCATTAACAGATTCAGACTTAGCAGAAAACTGGGCATGGCAAAACAGAATTATGAAGGCCTCATTGCATGCTCGATTCACTCACCACAAGGCATTGCATGGCAAGATAAGCATACCTACAGCAAGATGGCATGTTCAAGAAGCTAACCAAGGCAAGAGGAAGTTCATAGCATGCTTGGATCAACTACAACAACCATGGCAAAATTGATTAACATGTAAACAATCTACCAAGAACATTTTTCAGCAAAAGTAGAGCAAGATTAAGTCATTCTAGGGAACTCCATAAATGCAAATAGGGGCATGGATGGATAGAGCATAACCATATGTCCAAATCATCCTTCCTGAAGAAACTCAAATAAAGCATGTATCTCACTGTAGCAACATGGTTACATGGCATCAAAATAATCAGCAGACAAAAGACAACCAAAATCCTGAGATCCTGAAATCAGCAATAACACGAAGTCTAGTTTGCATGCTTGTTTCACTCATCAAAGTGCATAAAGAGACATGCATAAATACTAGCATGTAGTAGGCAAGAAAATGGAGCTAACCATGTGACAAACACCTACATAGCATGATTGAAATAAATCACACAAGAATGACAAAATAGCCTCATGATGTAAAATGCCATGTTCATGAACTTTCCCAAATGCAAAAACCAAAGCTACCACTGGATTGGTGGGATTTTTCTACCCCAAAAACATATATAATATGTTGGGGTCCTTGTAGAAAAATCCTCACAAATGCTCTAAGATGCCATCTGATTAAAAAGGAAATAGAAAGAAAAGGAAATAACCCTAAACGGAAACGTCCCGATCTGGACTTGCCAGATAAGGAAGAAGGCCCGATCTAGAAAGACCCAAAATGGGCAAGCTGCCTGATTGGGTAAAGGACAGAGGCATGAGGATGACATGTGGGCCCGTGGGCACCATGTGTCATGTGAGAGAAGGCGTGTGCGAGTGTGCGACTGGCCGGTGGGCCTGGTGGGACGTGAGGCTGACCGGTGGGTCCGGCTTGGGTCCCAGAAGGCAGTGACACAAGCGCGCGGGAGCAGGGGAAAACAGAAGAGGGGTGTCGGCGGCGACCAAGCGCGGCGGGGGCCTTGCCGGAGTTGCTCCAGTGGCCCTATGGAGCGGCGGAGGGGTGCAACAGGGTCGCAGGAGAATACCGCGTTCCTGGGTGCCACTAGCCGCACCGGACGACGACGGAGTCGACACCGGCAACGAGCTACAGAGGCGGTGACGGCGCGGATGCACGCGGCGAGGCGGATAGCTACGTGAGCAGCTAAGGGCGCGGATCGACCCTACTCTAAGCGGCGGGCACGATGGACACACGTAGATGGGCAGCGGGGGAGGGAGCACTCGCTGGAGACGAGGTCCGACGGCGGCGACTCGGGCGGACGGCGGGGGCTAGCTAGAGCATGCAAACGATGGGGCGAATGGCACGGGGATGTACAGGGGCTTACCATGAGCACGATAGTGTTCTCGGTTGGATGGGAGGTGGACGGAGACAAGCACGGCGGTGATCTAACACCTACGGGTACCGCGGGGAAGAAGAGAAAGGAGTTGACTCCGTCTTGGCGTGCCGAGGAGAAGTAGTGGACGCCGGGGATGTAGTCGACGTCGGGGAGGAAGACGAACACGATCGCTGGGGTGGAGGTGGTCGAAGATCACGCCGGCGACGAGCTTGCGCGCTAGGATGCGTTCGGAACGTGGGTGGCACGGCGAATCTGGGGGCTCTCTCACCTGGAGGCGATGGCGAGAGGGAAGAGGGGAAACCCTAAATGCGCGTGGATATGGAGAGAGGATAAAAGGAGGGCCAGGTCTAGGGTTTGGAGCGGCGACGCTCTCGGCCGTGGCCATGTGCGTGCTCGCAAGGGGGGATCGAGGAGGAAGAAAGGTGCGGGAGGGGTGTAGCCAGAGACGCTGTCGAAGGGGGCCGACTTGGCCACGTGGATAGAGGCTAGTGGGGGTGTCGGCGCACGCGGGTGAGAATAGGCAGAGAGTGGGTGCTCGAGTGGGCTGGCTGGTGCGCTGGGCTCGCTGGAGCAGGGTCTAGCTGGGCCGGCCTGGGAGGCCAAGGCCCAGTTGAGTGTTGCTATTGCTGCTGCTGCCCTGCTTCTTTTCCTTTTTCATTTTCTTCAGACAGAAAAACAAAAGGAAAAGAACAGGGGGATTGGGGAGGAGTTAGAGAGAAATAAAAATATCCCCATGATCCTGAGTTTGTGTAGCATTTAATAAAATTGCTTTGGTAATTTTTAAAGGTAGAAAAATATTCCAAGTTTGAATTAAAATTCAAACTTGATGCATTTTTGAATCCAACCAAAGCAATTCTAACAGAGGTGAAATTTTTCAGGGGGGATTCAAAGCATGGCGCTAGAATAGTTGGGAAAAGATGAGCATTAATGGAGGAGGGTAGAGGTGCACTTGCAAAAGAAAGAAAAGAGGAGGAGAGGTGGTGATGAGTGAAGGGGGAAAGATGATGCTTGGCTCCACAAAGAACATGCCACAATGCAACATCTACAAGATGAAGATGCACATGATGAGGCCATGATGCAACAAGATGAACATGATATGAAATGCATGACATGAACAAAATGCAAAACAAAGGCAAGAACCCAACCACGAAACTCATAACTTAGCGCCAAAAATGGCAAGAGTCGGAGTACAAATATGGCAAATTACATCCGGGGTGTTACAACAAACTTTGCCCCCTCTTAAATTTTGGACCTACTGCGGGTCGGAGGTAGGATGGTAATCCTAGGTGTCCCAAATAGTGGGCGGGAGCGATTTTGGCCGCGCGCATGTGTGCTTAGGCGGCCATTGTGTATGAATGTTTTTCGGAGGCGGTTGTGTGGCGTCTAGATGAAGCAACAAACCTACCCCAGCTTAGACCTTTGGACGTCGAGCCGATAGGTTTCACTGGTTGGAGTTATTAGAAAAGTAATTTCCTTGTACTACCAAACATTGGTCTCACGCGGTTTCGGGCTTGTAGAGGCTCTTTTGGCGCTTCGTTCGAATTTTTGAAACACAAGCATTCACGTTTAGAGTAGTCTTAAACTTTGAGTATTGACCTGAATAGACAACGTTAAATTTGACCTTGTATGTTTGAAAACCTCATTAAATTATCCGCTTCTTTTTGAAATTTTGACACTTGAAAATCCTATAACTACAATTATTTTGGAATGGAGGAGCTAAATTTGAATCTATTTTGTACACGACTACATATGCTATTATGTACAAAATCAAAGCAAAGATTAATTGGTGCCCCCATAATTTAGGTATAATTTACAAATGCCATGATATCAAATTAAAATAATTGAATGGACTTCATGTTGAATTCAGTTTTTTAAACCACCTTAAGTTGAATTCAAAAGTATGCTAGTTCATAGGTAGCTATTTATAATGTTCATTGTGTAACTTTCTTATGTATAATGTTCTTTACACACACAACATGAACTATACTCGCGTTTATATTCGATTGCTAAAGCGATGCATTGTCTGGAGTTCAAAATACTAACTATGTGGATCAGTTGTGTCGAATAAGAACATAGACATGCTCAAATTCGATAGAATCTAGATGTCTGATGGATCAATGACCGTTCCTTACGCGAACTGCAAATATCATGATCCCATCCTAATATTTGGATACAATTTATATCTTTAATTAATGTGTACAGCAGTCTTTTACATGTAGTTTCACTCTCCATCGGTGGTCTCTCACACATGCTCACACACTCTCTCCCGAGGTGTCTTTCTCGCACACATGCAATCCATATAACCCGCTCCCTCTCGTAACCATTTAGATTATTTTCACTAAGCTTTATCACAAGCACTCTTCCTCTCGCAAGCATACACATGCACAATCCCCATCGACCCTTTCTATATACATAGACCTGCCTACGTGTCTCCTGTACGCACACTATCTTTAGGCATGTCTCTCACGCATTGTCTCACACCTCTCTTCCTAATCGACGAGTATGATTCTAGCAGAGCATTCTGTAGGATGCCCCTTAAAGTTAGGTTGGATGAATAGTAATATCAGAGTAAAGGGGTTACCTTAGTCCGAGAACCTAGGGTTACAAATCCTAGCCGACTTTGTCAATGGACACAGAGTCCTTCACAATTATGCTACCTTTGTCTTGTACGACTAGTCATCCATGGGTCTCCCAAAATTCGTCACGGGCCGACCAATGTGGCACATGACCGAACCGAATGAAGGGCCTCACCTCGACCCACCGGACCTCACGCGGTGACACACCCTCTGCTCCCACGTCTCGTTATCTTCTCACACCCACACATACCAACACAGACACTACACACAAAAAAATATTCTCCTGGTGCCTCTATCCACTCCCCCGTTGCATATACACACTCAAGGGAATCTCTCGCCGTGACGTCATATTCGTCTCTCTCTCTAGACCACTCTCATTTCTCGTGCTAACTCTCCCACGCCCCCCCCCCCCCCGCTGGCCCATCTATCCATGCCTCTCTCGAATACATAATACACACGCATACCTCTCTAGGCCCTGCCAAATGCATCAACTACACATCCACACATGTTACATCACGTACCCCATTGATCTAAAAAGCCCTCTCTTCATGTTTATTTCGCATACGACATTCCTTTTGAATAAAGTGTGGCCAGAAAATTATTTTAGGATTTCTACATATATATAACATTACAAAGTTATATGGAGGAGTATGAACGCTAATTTGCATTGCATGGTGCCCACAATGATATTTATTCCGCACTGTGAATTTGTATATTTTTATACTATATATAAAGTTAGTCATAATAAAGAGAAACGAAGAGCATCTCTCTCTCCATCGCATACCCCCCCCCCTTATACGCCCCTTTCACATACGCACACAAACTATCTCCATGTCCTCTAAAAGTAAGCCCCCAGCACATTCACGCATGTTTCATCTTTCTCTCTCGATATATACAGTGACGATCGTTGAATTTGAAGCGAAAGCACGATACGTACATTGGACTTCAGAATCGACTCATTACGCTCACCATTTACGTTTTGTGGTTATTATACAGTCACGGGCTCACATTACAACTCTGTATTTGCTCTAGACACGACTAGTTGACCAGTTAAACGCTCCACGTGGCACCTCTAGTGTTACATCACATTATCTCACTACCATCGGGCCAACCTGTGGGCTTGTATCTACTCTACATCTACACTCTTATAAAAAACAGAGTTGGTGATGATGGTGTGCCTGCCATCCTGCAATATAGGTCGTCCGATTTATATTTGACGGATAGGAAAGAAAATATGGCAATTTTGAAAAAAGGTACCCATACACCTCTCCACATTTGCAAATAAGGCCTTCCCTCGTTCATCCTTTTCTCTCACAACATAAACTATTCATACAAATGCATCTTGATGTTACGTGCAACGCACGGGCATCTTGCTAGTAAGAATGAAAACAAATGAGAAAAAACTATTGGACGGTGGTTTGAAGTCATGACCGCGGGCACAACGAACAAAGTGGCCTTGTATTGGTATGTTGAGCCTTCTGTTTTAACACACAGGAGCTGGTGTGGTGATTATACACACCCGCACTCATGCACACGAACTGTATGCACGCGACACTCACACGAACACATGCACCCACACAAGCACGCAACACTCACACGTACACACACAACCACGCACGCACGCAACACTCACACGCACACATGCATGCATGCATGCACACCAGTACATCATACGACCAACACACACTCTCATGCTCAAGTGCTCAACCTACACGTGCATGCGCACACATCAGGCCCTGAGAGACACATACACAACTAGGTGATTCCCGCGCACGGGTTGGAGTCTTGTCGCGCCTGCGTAAATTTGTGTTTATCTGACCTTTTCCCTATGCGAACTGACAGGTGGGACCCACAAGGAACATGGTCAATTTAACTAGTCAACATGGTGCCACGCAGACTATTTGGCCGGTCAACAGAGTGCAATCCGATGCTGAACCGTGAGCAAGTGACCGTATAATCACCGCAAAACATATATAGTGACCGTAATTAGCTTATTCTGAAGTTCGGTGAATGTATTACGCTTTTCTCTCTGTAGGCCCTCCAAAACTACATCTCTACACGTTCTCGCATGTTACATATAACAACTACGCAATACAACACTATTACTACACTCTAACACAATAAATCATATGTGTTTTTAGTTTTACTAGATATCATATTGTTACTTAATTATTCAGTTTGCATACATTAAAATTGCCTTTGAAATGTATGGCCAGTATCATCTAGCATGGGAAAAATCCTTGCCTTTCCTGTTTAATCGGGTTTGTATCGATGAATCGTGCGAAACAGCAAAACTATAGTACTATACAGTACAAGTGACAGTTCACTAGGCCGTCGTGTCGTGTACTCCTCCATCATAAGAGTGGAGCACTCGCTTTCATAAATCTTATAGTCCCTTTCGCCGACATGTGGGACATCAAGCTACCGGGTCCATGTGCCATACCGGAATACAGTGCAGAGCAGCCGGGGTGAAGCACCCAATCATGGCGCCGGCATAGTAATGAGCAATGAGGCGTCAAATCACAAAGCTACACCTCTTCGTAGTTAAGTTGGAGGGACGAAGTAATAATGCTAAAAATGAAGTTGGAGGGACGAAACAACCATCATTTCACTTGTTGCTGAATCTGCTTCTCCCTCATCTTCTTCAAGTTAACCACGTGTTGCTTCTGCCGTTGTTCTGCCTCATGTGGGACGCGGATCGGCTTGGTAAAGCACTGACATGTGGGACCGCATGTTAGCAAACCACAAGGACAACGTCCTCTAAAAATAATAAACCTCCCCCCCATCCGCGTGGCAAAATCACCTCCTTTTTACTAATCTTGATTCTATAATTTTTTAGATCAATATAATTGAGATTTGTATAGATAGCACACAAGAGCAAAATCAAGTGGTATGGTTAAGGGCATCCACAATGTGTAGCCAAATGTGAAAATAGCTTTTGGCATCGTGGGAACCATTGTGGATGGTGTTGCCAAAGCCAAAAGGATGGAACCGAAGCTCCCTAATTGATTGATTGATTGAAGGAATAGAAAAATGCAACGTCTCTCCTCTTTTTCCCGTGCTTGGATGCATGTACAATATAGAGCACAGAGTCTACTCCCCTGTAACTTCTATCACAAATCACAAAGTAGTGAGGCATCAAATCACAAAGCACGGACGAAGCAACCATCATTTCACTCTTCACTGACTCCGCTTCTTCATCGTCTTCTTCGAGAAACCATCTCACCGCACTAAGCTGGACGGACGACGCTATTGTGTACTAGTAGTACTAGCACATTTACACGTCCTTTGGTTCAACGGACTTCCTGGATGCAAATAAGGCGGTTGTCTCAGCTTGTAGGCGGCACTTGTGAACGACTTACCGTGGTTTCCCTCAATGGTGTTCTCTGTCGAACGCACTTCGCCAAACCACAACGTTCGAGATATCGTCGATGTCACCGCAATGGGGAAGGAAGTCAAATATAATAGTTACTACCTCCATTTTTTTGTACATAAGGCCAGTATATCAAAACTACAATTTGCAAAAGGCCACTAACACTAATCGAGGTAAAATTTATGGGGTTTTTTTACCCTTGCTTTGTAGCTGTGCATGCAGCCAGGGAGTGATGACAGACCAAATGCATGCATGCAGCATGCATATAAGAGGTAGGGGAAGCGCTCTTGCGGAGAATCCGAGAAGACTCAAGAAAGAATCGAGGAAAAGGAGCCAATGACTCCATGCGTATTAATAGCCATACATTTCTCTAGGTCCTTCCATGCAAGGGTAAAATTGTCCAAAATAATGCACGGGATGGTCTGCTTGGTATGCGTGCGCCGAGTTATACGCAAACTAAAAAAGAACGGAGGGAGTATACTAGCAACCAAGGACATTAATATCCCCTGCATGCATGCCGAAGTGAGAAGATTGGTTTGCATGGAGCTGCATTAATCAAGCGATTAGGAGTGAGATGGTTAGCTCTTTGGGCTTTGGAGAAAAAAATACGCATTAATTGACACGTGAAACAAGGATTTGTATCGATTAATCCCGTGAAGGAAAACCCCGCCTTTCTTTTTTAACACTAGTACTCCTAGTATGTACTTATCTTGTTTGGGTCTAGGCCTTGCATTGCCATACTTCGCCACACATTTTTGCCAAGCTTGCCTAAAGTTTTCAAAATGAAAAGAAGGTACACTTGCGCATGGCTGTTGCGGTCGCACCGCACCCTCACACGGTCGCTCCTGCACGCCGCGGTCGCACCGCACCCTCACACAGTCGCTCCTACACGCCGCAAACCCAACCAAGGGAATGCACCCTCACTGACACATGTTGTCGCATGCGAGCAAACCAAACTCAGCCATCCTACCGCTGACACATAATTTTCATTCATAGAGTATGTTTATCCAACGGCATGTTGTGGAGTATCTGTACGGCCCGTGCGGTGGTCTGTTGGGAAAGAAGAAGAGGTGAGGAAGAAGGGTTAGGAGACGTAGGATATTCATCCAACCGCCTGAAATGGTAGACTGGCCCAAGTCAGGCGACTTGCATAACAATATATGTTTTTACACAACAAAAGATCCATAAAAACAACAACGTAAAGAAAAACTATCACTTCTCATGGAATGAGACGGCCTCGTCATCTTTGGCTGCCGGCGCGAACCAGCCGTAGCTGCCAACGTGTATCTCCGCACCGTGGTTGTCCTTGGCCTCCAGCTACTCGTTCACGCAGAGCGTGCGGGCGCTCTGCACGGATGAGAGCACCGCCTGGTTCAAGTCAAGGACGTCTGGTTCCGCCTGCAGGAGGGCCTCGATGGCAGCGGCATCCACGCGCTCCACGTCGAGTTGAGCCTCTACCGCCCGGTTCAAGTCCAGGACGTCCGGTCCCACCTGCAGGAGGGCGTCGATGAGAGCGGCATCTGCGCGCTCTGCCTCGAGTTGAGCCTCTGCCGCCCGGTTCAAGTCCAGGACGTCCGGTTCTGCCTGCAGGAGGGCCTCGATGCAAGCGGCATCCGCGCTCTGCCTCAAGTTGAGCCTCCGCCGCCCGGTTCACATACACGCCATCCGGTTCCGCCTACAGGAGAGCCTCGACGGAAGCGGCATGTGCTCGCTCCGTGTCGAGTTGAGCCTCTGCCTCCCGGTCCTCCTTTAGTTTCGCCAGGTTGAACCGCTGGTCCGCCTGCACCATGGGGGACTCGGACGCCGCACGAAGTCGACGTCCATCGTCTCATACCCATCGGGAGCCTTCTGCTCCGCGACCTCCACCATGAACATTGGATCGGCTTCCTCCTCCTTGTAGCTTGGCTCCAGAGAACTCGGGGATTGGCCCGCCGCAAAGCGAGCTTGGGAACAGAGGTCTGTGGCACCGACCGCCGCTGCTATTTCTGCGAGGCGCTCCGGCGTCAGCATCTTGTAGTACATGATCTTGCGGCGCACCATGGCTTTCCGGCGAACTAGGGGACGCTTGATGCGGGCTAGGGGATCGAAAGGTGGGGGAAGGGGCTGGAATTAGGTGTTGTTTCAGGGCAGTGGCTGGCGTAGGCCGAGCAGCAAAGGTTCTGGTGTGAATAGTGGTTCCGGTGACGACCGGTCAATCAATTTTGACTGTCAATCGCTCTTGCCGCGTTCACGTTGCAGGCTTGTAGCCTGGCAAGCTGGACCCTCCATGTCGCTCACCGAATGGGACGCGCTTCGTCTTGCGTTTTCGCTCGCTTATGCGACCACAGTTGAGAGAAAACCGACGTCCCTCCCCCTCCCCCGCCCGCGTCATTTATACGTACTACCACTCCCTCCGTTTTATGCGGAGTAAATAAAAACAGAGGGAGTATACTACGGATGAGGATACCCTGACATGGCTGAACCCATTGAGTAACTGACATGCGGGGCCTAGCAAGCATGGGGTCCGCCAGTAAGTGACCGAAAGGGAGGGTAAGGTAGGGATAACTATGTCAGAGGATCCACTTCCACTACTGCTCCCTCCTTCCATTTACTATACAGGGCCTAATGCGTTTTTCGAGGCTAACTTTGACCAAATGTTAGAGTAATAATATATGACATGCAACTTACACAAAGCATACTCCCCTTACTTTTTCACATCTCTCTCCTCCACATAGGCCCTATATAAATGGAAGGAGGGAGTACTACTATGAGCACTTCATACTCTAGTACAGATGTTGTCAGTACTCCACTAGTACTATTGGACACGGAGCTTAAAAAAGTTACTATTGGACTGGCTATACGTGGCAAAATCCTAGTAGGAAGAGCATGCGCGAGAACAAGCACATTCACGTGGTTCAAAACAAATTAGAAACCATCTCGAGTACAAATCTAGGAGCACTTACGAATCTAACAATATTGATTGGGCGTTGTTGAATGTTGATACTTTTTTATCAAAGTAGAGATACTTTGACTACACATAAAACTTATATGTAAACTAGAAAGGATAGGAGGGAGTATGTTGTATGTTCAAAAATAAAACGAACATTGAATACCCTTTATATATGATTTGCGGATGCTATGATCACTGGTTCAAAATTTTTAATCCTCCTTAAGTATCACACATACCCCCACTCATTCTCTCTTGATTTCATCTCGGGGTCCGAAGATCGATTGAAAGAGGACTAGGGTGGGTACAATACGTTCGTTTCGCTTATGAACATACAATATACTCCCTCTGACCCCCACAGACCCCCCCTCCCCCGCGGGTCATTTCTATCATAGAAACAGACCAAACCTTTATCTCCTTACACGACACGCAATTGATCTCTAAACATCAATCGATCTCATCAACATGTGTCGAGGTATGAACCGAATGGGATGTCAAAACTAAGACACGAAGCGACACGTGGTGGAGGCAAAGTGAAACTTTAAACGAACCGGTTTTTTGTATGCATGCCGGACAAATTACAAAACATTGTAAATACAAGCATGGTCTAGGCCCACATGCGAATGATCTTGGCGGAATGTTCAAATGAGGCATCTGGGAGGATGGACTCGACCGGAGGGCAACATGATCGATGGAGAAGAGGGTTGGAGAGGAATGAGAAATAAGCAAACGGCACATGATTATACTTGAACTCAAATAAACAATAAGTTGTCTTGCTTGGCCTACATAGTGAAAGGCCTAATGCGCAACGCGGAGCACTAACGCTCGAATATGGCCGGGAAAACAAGGAAACCGACATGTGGGGCACACCTGTCGGGACGACGTAGCGCAGATCAGTCCAATGGAGGAGCTGGACCACGACCTCCTCGCCACCGGCAACCGTTCATGTGGGTCGTGGGGGCAACAACGTGGCATAGCTCCAGCACCCTCTCTGGACACGGCAACCGCGGTGAGCGACACGCTCATCATCGCTAGACAAGATCGGTTTCAGTGTGCCGAGGGTGGCATTAGTGCGGTGGCACGACCAACAGTTTGTTTGGTTTGTGCCCAAGGTTGCCCCATCAAAGCATTGGGTAGCCAAAATTTTGGTTGAGGTTTTGGTTGCCCATGATTTGGCCGACATTGGCAAGAAAAATAAACTAGAGTTGGCTAGAGTTCATTGGCATGCCAAAAAATGGAAACCATCCAAACAAAGACCAATCTTTGGGTCATGACCAAAATTTTGGTAAGGTGCACTTTGGCCACAATCCAGACACACCTCAACACCCGGCTCGCCGAGGATGCACGGGGCGCCGGGACGTGTCCGCGGAGTGGTGTAGCGTGGCCAACTGCATCCTCAGGACCTGAGACCATGCCGAGTCGTCTTGCTTTTTCAATGACATGTGGGGATCGCATGTGAGCAAAGGGCATCTCCAACATTGCCACGACCGCACTGACTACCCTGGCAAACCAAAAACCCACGTCCCTCGCGCCATAGTGTGGTGCGTTCCCAGCCGGTGCCAGCTGCCCGCATTCATGTCGTCTGTCTGTATGCCGTCGTTAAGTGGCTCGGTGCCCGAGGAACCAAATCCGGCGACTTAATGATGTACCAGGACGCTTGGCCTCATCGGAATGTGCTACTTAAAGTGGCAACGCCCAGCTAACCTCCACACCATAGCGCATTGTCCTCCTACCTGGCACCACATCCGCCATGACCGCAAGCGTGAATGCTCTGTGGGGGAGCTTGTCTTCGGGGATGAAGCTCGAGGTCGCCACCCTTGCTCAAGTCACCTCTCGCGACGCAATAGCGGCGTAGCCGGACGAGGATGCGACCGCACAAGCGGTGGCCACGCTGGCGGCCGACGAAGGGAGCACCGTCAGCCATGCGTCCTACTTGCCGCCATCTAACGTCCGGCACCACCGAGGTCGGGGACTCCTTCGAGGATGAGTAGGGCATGGGAGGCGGCAGGGCATGCATGGTGTGCCAACTGGCCGGTCTGTATCCCGTGTTCTACTCTTCCTCCCTGGAGACCGCACGTTCACTTCACGGGTCTTGAACCCCGCCCCCATACATAGAGATCGCAAATGGAGGACGTCGGTCTCTGTCGTAGAATAGGTTTAGGGTCGGGTTTCTTTTATTTTTCTGTCCTATAAAAGTTCGAAATGTAATGAAAATCTGTCGTGTTTGCATTAATCTCGGCCGGTGTATATGAACTTTCACAATAATATAGTATATTGTAGGAGTACTAACAAGATGCCCGTGCATTGCACGAAATATCAAGATCTTGTGGGAGAAAAGGATGAACGAGGGAAGGCCTTATCTGCAAATGTGGAGAGGAGTGCGAGTAAATTGTCATAGTTTCCTTCCTATCCGTTAGATATAGATCGGACGGCCTATATTGCAGGATGACAGGCACACCATCATCACCAACTCTGCTTTTTATTGAACTGAGACAAAGCTAACATGCAAAGTAAAATAAGCACATAGGGTCTATACATACACAATTTATCTTGGGCACTCCAATAGTACGTCCATTACACATTCACACATTTCACACCTTTCTACATCTACGAGAACCTACGAAAGGGTTACTGTAAATTGCCTCTCTCTCCACACCTGATTTTCATGGTGATGGGCCCCTCCCTCCCCCCAATCAACAATCAATAGGTCACATGTTTCACATTATGTTAATTACATAACTAGGATTACGTAGGTGTAGCATTACTCGTCCTAAAAAACCCAACTAAGCCAACCTCCCAGCATTTCGCGCAGGAAAAGACCCGGCCGCGCCATTTTAGTCGGGATTACCGGATTACTAATATTAGTATAGATGGATCGCGCGAAGCAACAAGTTTTTTTTGAGGGGGCAAAGCACCTAGTTTAAAAGGAAAAAAGGCGGTACACTCACAGCACCCCTGTCGTGGTCGCATTGCACCCCACACACGTTCGGTCCTGCACATGGCTCTCACGCAAACGGAACGCGCTTCAGCTTGCCTCTTCACTGACACGTGGGACTGCACTTGGAGAAACCGACCATGCGCCAAACTCCCCACGCCCACCGCGCGAAAATCCTCCCCCCTTCACCCAAAAATTCCCCCAAATCCTAGATTCAACCGCCATTCGGCCAACTAGCCAATAATATTCCCCAAACCCCCTCCCCCCATCCCCCTCCACTCCATTTGCTCTGCCGAAGCCGCCCTCCCCGCCGCGCCGATACGTCGGTGCCGCGGTTCGTCAAGGGGACGCACGGTGATCCTCTTGCTCCCATTGTACGCTCTCGTAGACTGCCGTCCTCTAGCCGCGCCGCCACCGCTGGCGACGTTCTTGTGGAGGCGCACAGTGGTCAGGGATGCCACCGCTGGCGACATTCGTGTGGAGAAGCACGGCGATCAGCTTCTCCCATGATACGCGCATTCAAGACTGAGGCCCCGTGCATGTCGGTGTAGCGCTGAATATTAGCTGATAGACGTTGTTAATCTCACTGTTTGCCGAAGTAGTTTACAGTCAATATGCTCTGCTTAAGAAGCTTCCTTGCCCTGTTCTACACTCAATCTGCTTAGCTGAGATGGCATGCCAAGGCCGATTAGTTGCTAAAATATCCTGCCATATATTTATTGTGACGTAGATTGCCATGGTCTAGTAGCCAATCTGTTAGGTGAAATAGCTCTACACCGATTTATACTCGATCTTTGTTGCTGCGATGGCCTTCGATGGTTCGACGGCTGTGTGCTGGGCCTCATTGACTGCTGAAACAGCCTGTCATAATTTAGCACTCAAATCTATTTGCTAAATTAGCTTTACATATATTTCGTTACTTCGATCTGCTCGTCCAAATATCTTGCCATAGCTTTAGACGACCTAGGTATTTTTTTCTGGACTTCATAAAAAAGCATATATGTTTTTCCTGTAATATCTAGTAGAAGAACTAATTTGTATGTCTAACAGATAGACAGGACTTGGTTAACTTCTCCTCGAAGATTCTCCGCCGCATATGTCGAGCGGGTCGAAAACTTCATGAACTTTATCAGAGCAGAGTACGGTGGTCCGAAATCAGATGTGCTCTACCCGTGTAGCAGTTGTATGAATTCAGTTACAAGACCACAGTCAACTGTGCAAAATCATGTACACTTGTATGGGATGTTGGTCACATATACTAGGTGGGTTCATCATGGTGAAGCTGTGAACGTCAATGTTATTGACTACGTGGAAGCAGCAGATCACCATCTTGATCTGCCTGATGCTCAGGTGGAAGAGGAGGAGGTGGTGGTGGTCGCAGAGCCAGTGAGTTTGACCAACATTGAAACAATGCTACAAAATGCTTGTGCATTCCGTGAACTTTCACCTGCAGAAGAAAAATGGTGGGCCCGCATGTTGGAACAATGCATCGTTGATGTCACCCTAGGAAATAAGTTGTCAGTATTCTCAGCTATGGTCACCTTTCTTAAGGTGAAGACATCTGAGCGGATGACCAACAAATCATTCGATGCGATGTTTGCTGCTTTCCGCAAAGCTTTCCCAGATGCGTCTGGGCTGCCACACACCTACAGTAAAATGAAGAATTTCCTTCGTGCGGTTGGAATTGGATATGATATGATCCATGTTTGTAAGAATAATTGTGTTCTGTTCCAGAAGGATTATGCCAACTTAAGTGAATGCTCGAAATGCAAATCATCAAGATGGAAAGATGGTGATGCTGTGAAGAGGATTCCACATAATGTTCTGAGACATTTTCCAATTACACCAAGATTGCAGAGGTTGTTTCTTGATGCTGAAACAAGAGAGGATGTACTGTGGCATTCTAGGAACCAAGAGAACAGAGATCAGAATGTAATGAGCCATCCATCACATGGTAGTGAGGAAAAGCTTCAATCAGAAACACAAAAATTTTGCTGCTGACCCGAGAAACATTAGACTTGGCTTAGCTTCAGATGCATTTAACCCATTAGGCCACCAGAGCACCACATATAGCATGTGGCCAGTGCTTGTTATCCCTTACAACATGCCTCCAAATGTCTGCACCAAGAATAAAACTACATGATGGCCTTGCTCATTCCAGGTCCAAAAAGTCCTGGAAAGGATTTTGATTTGTTCATGGAGCCTCTTGTGGAGGAAGTTCAACAGCTATAGAGGGGTGTTCTCACTCGAGACATATATAGCAGCCCACTAGCTGATTTCTTTCTACGTGCTGTTATAATTTGGTGCATCCATGATTATCCGGCTTTGGGCACTATGTCAGGGCGAACAACACATGGTTACAATGCATGTGTTCGTTGTGACAAGAATCCGCTATTATACGCAATACTTAGCAAGATCTGTTACATTGGACACCGCCGTTTCCTTGCCAAGGACAAGCCGCATCCTAGAAAATACCGAAGACATGTGTTCAATGCAAAGCATGAAACCCATGATGCGCCAAAGAGGCTCACCGCCGATGAGTTGCAAGTGGAATTAGAGAAGGTTAGGCATATTACACTAGGAAACCATCCTGGTAATGGTAGCGGGAAAAGGAAGCGTGGCAGGGCAGAAGAGAGATTATTGTTTACCCTCAGGTACACTTTGTGGGACTTGGAGTATTGGAAAGATTTGGATCTGCGGCATAATCTTGATGTGATGCACATCGAGAAAAATATATGTGACAGCATTATCGGGACGGTTCTTAATATTGAAGGCAAGACGAAAGATTCCTTAAAATCTAGGATTAATTTGACACACGTGGGTATCAGACAGGATTTGCGGGTGCAAGATGAAGGTAAACCATGGGATATGGCACCAGCTGTGTACGTCTTGGACAAGGTAAAAAGAAAAGAATTCTGCGAGGTCCTGTCACATGTGAGATTCCCACATGGATTTGCTTCCAACCCTGAAACAAGAGTCAGTGCAGATGGAAACAAGGTACAAGGGTTGAAAACTCAGGACTGCCACGTCCTACTTCAAAGGGTTTTACCTGTTATCTTAGAGGATTGGGCTGCCCTGACTTATACAGAGCAGTTGCAGAGTTGGGACAATTCTTTAGGGAACTCTGCAGTAGAAATATCAGGATAGATGCTTTGGAGCGTCTTAGAGACAAGATACCAACTATCCTATGCGACCTTGAGAAGATATATCCTCTAGCCTTCTTTGATGTGATGGTGCATTTGGATGTTCATCTACCTGATGAGGCACTACTTAAAGGTCCAGTATAGTATGGCTAGATGTACCCGATTGGAAGGCGGCTAGGCACTTTCAAGGGCTATGTTAGGAACAGAGCTAGACCTGAGGGTTCCATTGCAGAGGCCTACATTGCTACAGAAGCGTTGACATTCTGCTCAAAATACATTGAAATAGCTGATCAGCTTAGCAAAGAGGTAGGTGAAGACAATCCCGGGCTCAATGATTTTGATTATTCTGTTCGAGTTACAGGGAAGAGTCGACAAGAGGACAAACCTAAAGATTTGGACAAAATGGTTTGGTATGTGTTGAATAAATGTCCTGAG
This sequence comes from Triticum aestivum, assembly GCF_018294505.1. NCBI lineage: Eukaryota > Viridiplantae > Streptophyta > Magnoliopsida > Poales > Poaceae > Triticum > Triticum aestivum. The sequence continues at coordinate 575,937,220 of NC_057797.1, forward strand.
ATACTACCTTATTGTAACGCCCCGAGACCGATGTGCCAGGTGTCCTCCAGTTTTTCGCTGTTGTTGCCTTGTCATTGCTTGCGTGTCATGCATTGCATATCATGTCATCATGTGCATTTCATTTGCATACATGTTCGTCTTATGCATCTGAGCATTTTCCCCGTTGTCCGTTTTGCAATCCGGCGTTCCTATGTAACCCGGTGTCCCTTTCTACCTCTTTTAGTGTGCGGGCTTTAAACTTTTTCAGATTGGACCGAGACTTGCCATGCGGCCTTGGTTTTCTACCGGTAGACCGCCTGTCAAGTTTCGTGCCATTTGGACTTCGTTTGATGCTCCAACGATTAACCGAGGGACCGAGAAGGCCTCGTGTGTGTTGCAGCCCAACACCTCTCCGAAGTGGCCCAAAAACCCACCTAAACCTCCTCCAACATCTCGGTCGTTCGATCACGATCGCGTGGCCGAAAACCGCACCTCATTTGGACTCTCCTAGCTCCCTCTACCTATATATATGTGCTCCCCTCCCGAAAAATCACGGATGAAACCCTAACTTCTTCCTCCTCCCGCAGCCGGACATGTCCGTCCCGCCATCGGACGTGTCCACCGCCGCCGCCACGTCGCCCGGACAAATCAGGGGCCGACACCTCAGCTCCGCCGCTGCCTCCTACAAATCCGCCGCCGCCACGTGTCACACCGCACCTCCTCTCTCTCCCCCGCGCCACCGCGGCCTTGCGGGCCCACGGCCGGCCCACCCGGCCCGACCACGCCCCGCGCCTGGGCCGTTCCCTCGCTGCCGCCCGAGTGCCTCGCGCTGCCGCCCGAGCATCCGCGCGCCGCACCGCCGTCCTTCGACGCGCGCCGCCCGGCCGCCTCATCCCCGCTCCGCCGCGGAGCAGCAGCTCCGGCCACCGCCACCGCGGCTCCGCCCACTGGACCACCGCCTCACCGTCGCAAGCACCGGCGCCGGCGACCTCCTCCGCGCCCGCCGCCGCAGTCCAGCCTCAACTCCGGTGCCGACTCCGTCCGCCGTCCACCGCATCGGCCTCCCCGTGCCTCCCCGTGCCACTCCTGCCTCAACTCCGGTGAAGGCCCGGCCCCGCCTCGATCTGCGCGCGCCTGGATCAAAACCCTAGATCTATTTCTCTGAGGTATAATTTCGGCTAAGTCCCTGTTTTTCTAGATTCAAATGCCCTTGTTCATCATGCCACAACTCATCACCTGTAACTCCGATTTGCACGTTTAGCATATCAAAATGTTCGTCTCAGAGAGTACATCATTACATCTCATTGCATCATTTTCATTTGAGCTCATATTGATGCCAGAAATGCTGTTGGAAGAGAGCTATTTGAGTTAATTGTCATATCTGCTGCACCAAATAGCTATTTGTCATTTTTGCCATGATTAATGTGTGCATGAGATGATCCTAAGCTCTACATGTGTTTTGTTATATGCCATGCCATATTTACAGAGGTGCTATCCATGTATTTTTGTGACATGTGTGGTGACTAGCACAAGCTTGCAAAGTGGTGCATTTGTTAATGCTGATTTCAGGGACTTAGAGATTTCACTAAGTCCTTGATCTGTTTTTATCAATATGCCATATGTTCGTGTTGTTTCCTAGTGATCCGTGCTTCTTTTGAGGATGATCAGTAAGGATGATTTATTAACCTTGTGGTGCTCTATCCATCCATGTCTTTGTTTGCATTTATGAAGAACCCTAGCTTGAGTCAATCGAGCTCTACTTTTGCTATTTCGTGAATCTGGGCAGATTGTCTACTTGTTAGCGATTTTGCCGAGGATGTTGTAGTTGATCCGTGCATGCTATGTTATAGTTCTTGCCATGTCTAGCTTGTATAATGTGTATTCTTGATGGGTGTATGCTTAGATTTTCATGCCTTGCTCTGTAGCGAGTGCATCGAGCTTGTTAACATGCCTACTTGCTATCATATTTGCATGCTCCAGTTTTTCTCTAAGCCTGTGATCTGATTATGTTTTTGCCATGTTCACATACTTGCAATTGTATTTTTCTGATCCCTTTTGGCTCAACATCACTAAGGGACTTTTGTTAAGCTCTTTGAGTAGCTCCATGCCATGCCTTGCTTTGCCATGTTAAGTTCCTGTAGCATATAGTTTTCTTGCTCCAAAGTGTGCTACATGATCTGAAATTCCAGACAAGTGTTAATTTCACCAAGTCTGAAATCTGTTTACCAATTGCACTTTTGTCATGCTTGTTTGAACCTGTTAATGGATGAATTAGTCGTAGCTCAGTGTTCATATTTTGTCAAGCATGATGAGTGGATCCCTGCCATGTATTTTGTTGCCATGTTTGAGTGCTGTAGCATATTTGACTTGATGCATTTAGATGGCTACTTGCTGTTTATCACAGACCGGTGCCATATTTGTTTTGCTTGCCATTTCCAAACCGTGCATCCAATTCCGGTGATCTTTATATCGATTTCAAGCGAAATCATCTCCTCTTTCCAGTGGCACTCTTGGGTTTCCAAGTTGAGGCCAGGTTCATTCATTCCCTTGAAAATCATGCATATGCATCGCATACTGCATCCCGCATATCATACCATTGTTCATGTGTTGGTTGTTTACTATGTTGTGTGCTTCTTTCCGGTGGTTGCGTCTTTGGGTTGGTTCCGATAACGTCGCGTTCGTGAGGACCCGTTCATCTACGTCCGTCTGTCTTCTTCATGGACTCGTTCTTCTTCCTTGCGGGATTTCAGGCAAGATGATCATACCCTCGAAATCACTTCTTTCTTTGCTTGCTTAGTTGCTTGCTCTTTTGCTATGCCTATGATGTGATACCTACCACTTGCTTATCATGCCTCCCATATTGTTGAACCAAGCCTCTAACCCACCTTGTCCTAGCATACCGTTGTTTGGCTATGTTACCGCTTTGCTCAGCCCATCTTATAGCGTTGTTAGTTGCAGGTGAAGATTGAAGTTTGTTCCTTGTTGGAACATGGAGATGTTGTTCCTTGTTGGAACATGTTTTCTTGTTGGTATATCACAATATATCTTATTTAATTAATGCATCTATATACTTGGTAAAGGGTGGAAGGCTCGGCCTTATGCCTGGTGTTTTGTTCCACTCTTGCCACCCTAGTTTCCGTCATATCGGTGTTATGTTCCCGGATTTTGCGTTCCTTACACGGTTGGGTAATAATGGGAACCCCTTGACAGTTTGCCTTGAATAAAACTCTTCCAGCAATGCCCAACATTGGTTTTACCATTCGCCACCTAGCCTTTTCTTTTCCCTTGGGGGTCGCGCACCCAAGGGTCATCATTATTTTAACCCCCGGGCCAGTGCTCCTCTGAGTGTTGGTCCAAAACAGAGCCACTTGCAGCACCACCTCGGGGCAACTCGAGGTTTGGTTTTAGTTGTACGTAGTGTTCATCCGATGTTCCCTGAGAACGAGATATGTGCAGCTCCTATCAGGATTTGTCGGCACATTCGGACGGTGTTGCTGGACTTGTTTTGTCTTTGTCGAAATGTCTTGTAACTGGGATTCCGAGTCTGATCGGGTCTTCCCGCTAGAAGGAATATCCTTCGTTGACCGTGAGAGCTTGTCATGGGCTAAGTTGGAACACCCCTGCAGGGATTTGAACTTTCGAAAGCCGTGCCCACGGTTATGGGAAGATGGGAATTTGTTAATGTCCGGTTGAAGAAAACTTGAAGTTGACCTTAATTAAAATACATCAACCGCGTGTGTATCCATGATGGTCTCTTTCCGGCGGAGTCCGGGAAGTGAACACGGTGTTGGAGTTATGGTTGACGTAGGTTGTTTTAGGATCACTTCTTGATCATAGATTTCTCGAATGTGCTTTGCCTTCTCTTTCTCGCTCTCTTTTGCGTATGTTAGCCACCATATATGCTAGTCGCTTGCTGAAGCTCCACCTAATATCTTTACCTTGCCCATAAGCTTAATTAGTCTTGATCACGAGGGTGCGAGATTGTTGAGTCCCTGTGGCTCACAGAAACTTCCAAAACCAGCTTGCAGGTGCCGATGGGTCCGTGCAGATCAGTAGTGGAGCCCAGTTGGGGTCGATCGGGGACCATGTCGCTTTTGGGGTTCTTCTTTTATTTTGGTTCCGTAGTCGGACCTTGATTGTATTTGGATGTTGTAATGCTTTATTCATGTATTGTGGGAAGTGGCGATTGTAAGCCAACTATGTATCTCTTTCCCTTATGTATTACATGGGTTGTGTGAAGATTACCTCACTTGCGACATTGCTTTCAATGCGGTTATGCCTCTAAGTCATGCTTCGACACGTGGGAGATATAGCCGCATCGAGGGCGTTACACTTATATCAAGTAACTGCTAAGTACTGCAGCTTATACATCGTAATCTACTAAACTTGCAGCACATTCTTATATATTTAGATGGATGACGCGATCACTATGTTGTGCAGCATCTACAAAAAGGAGTTACTGCCGAAAAATCCAAGAAACATTGACAAACTGGTTATGGCAATGTCAGTGGAAACGACACCTATGGGGTCACTTGGATCCCTTCTACGGTTGGCGAGCGCGAGGTTGTCCAAAGAGCGGGTCTGATAGGAAGCGCACAGATCGTTTACCCAGGTTCGGGCCGCGAAGATGCGTAATATCCTAGTCCTGCTTTGGTGGATGTATTTGAGTGTTCTTGTGTTCTTGAGCTAGCTACAGGGTGCAACTTGCCCAAAAGATCCGAATCCCTCTCCTGGTCGCCTCGGGCCTCCTTTTATAGGAAAAAGGGGTTGCCACAGTGGCACACTGGAGGTGGAAAGGTCTACAGTTGGTAAGCCTATCCTGTGGGACCATCGGACAAACGCATTTAATGCACTGCCGACGTGCCCCCCTTGCTTTATCGGGGACGCCAGGGAAGCAGGTCCTAGCCGTCGCCGCCTCGCCTGGCCTCGACACGCGTCCGAGCTGATGAGGCATCACGGCGCCACATTGGCTGGCTACTGAGTTGACGCGGTGGTGGAGCCTTCATGAAGGGTCGCATGCCGCCACGCAGATGCGTGCTAAGTCGGTGTAGAGGCCGCCCGTCTCCACGCAGGTGCCTGCCCAGCTGGTTGAGCTAGCAACGGCTTGGGGACGATGGTGGAGTCCTTGCTGGCGCGGGCCTGGCAGTGGCCCTGCTGATGCCCTCGGCAAGGGTCTTGCTGGAGGCCCGGCAACGGTCTTGCCGTGGTGTTGCAGTCATCCCTGGCAAGGGTCTCGCCGGGGGTCTTGTGGACTTCCTCGGCTAGGATCCCACCGAGGGTCGCCGTCTTCTGGTCCTCATCTGATCTCACATGTTTATGATCTTGACAAAGATGTGCATGCCACCATAGAGGCGCCTCCCGAGCCTTGGTTCCAATGTAGTTGGTTGGGTTGGAGCATGTGGGCTCAAGGGTGGCTCACTCCACTAGCATCGGTCAAGTTGCCCCGGGAAGGCTCTTGCCGGGGCTGCAGAGGCTGCCTCGGCAAGGATCTTGCCGAGGGAGTCCACCTCGCTCTCTTGCTCTCCTGCGCTTCTGGTCTTGGCGTTTCCTTGGTTGCCTCGTGTTTCGGCTTCTCTCCGGCTCCCCTCCTCTGCCCTACTAAGTGTGGCCGTGGCGCGCGGCTCTGACTACCCGTGCACAAGTAAAGGGGTCAAAAGAAGAGCCCCTACTTTTGTACACCGACAGGAGCCCCGGGGCCTGGTCCACACATAAGCACGCCACGTTGTTGGGCTAGGCCTAGAACGGTGCGCGGGTAGGTGGGGCAGATTTTACCGCCGTAACTTCTTGTCCGCTGCGCTTCCCCACGACCTGTGTTGAACGTGCGACATGGAGGGTCGTGCATGATGTGGGGGTCATGCGTGGGGAGGTTTCCGGACGCATGCATCACATCGTGGTAAAGAGGCGGCACGTGCCTTCCCCATAAAAAGGAACGACCGCGGGCGCGCTGCTCATTTACCCCCTGTATCTTCTCCAATCTCGGAACCACCATCCCTTCCTTCTTCCTCCTCAAGCCCCTGCTCTCGCTCACCATCGCCGCGGTTTCGCTGCCCTTTCCCTTCCACCTTTCGCAGCCGCCATTGCACCCAAGACTAGCAAGGGCAAGGGAGCGGCCAAGGACTTCGGAGGGGCGGAGCCGCTGGAGAATGAGTTGGCAGCATGGTGGATGTAGCTCGCCTAATTTCCCTCAACGGTCGATGTGGCCCACCTCTAGGACAACTTCAGACCGCTGTTGGGGGGTCAATACGGGGGGAGAAATGACGGGAGAAATGACGGGGCATCCTACCACGCGTGTCATCCCCGCCAACTGCGGCGAAGCCGCCCCAAATCGGTATCAGTTCTTCATCGATTACTTTTCTTGCGGCCTCTGCCCCCCCCCCTTCTTCGATTTCTTCCATGACAACATGCATACCTTCAGCTTCCACCTCCTGGATTTCACCCCAAATTCCGTGGCGTCATTGGATCTTTTCGCCCATCTCTGTGAGGGCTTCGCCGGAGTGCATCCCAACATGGCGCTCTTCCGCCACTACTTCTTCCCTCAGATCCAGAAGGGAGGCGCCATCTTCGGTTGTGTCGCCTGGATCCCGAAGTCCAAGGGGACATACCTGGAGGGCGCTCAAAAGGAGAGGTGGGAGGAGTGGCAGGGCCGGTGGTGCTGGATCAAAGAGGAGGATCCACAAGAATTCTGCCGGGTTTGGCAGGCGCCGCCGGTTTGCGGAAACGACTGGAGCAATGCCGATGCTGACGACGTGGAGCTCACGGTCGCCACCACTAGGATTCCTCGCCTTACCGAGGCCGGGCTCACCCTTGAGATGATCGGGCGGATTTCATCCGCCTCTGAATCGCTCCGCTGCATAATAAGGGGAGGCCGGCCTGGCTCTTCACGAATGCGGCCGATATCATGAGGCTTCGCCCCGGCCTCGACCACAACCTCACGGTGATGGGGCACATCCACTTCTTCCAGCGGCTCTTCCAGCTTGATGTGAACCGCGATGGCAAGGCCGAGAGGTCCGGCAAGGCCGCGAAGGCCAACAAGGTCACCGGGGAGCCCTTGTTTGGGTTGCCAGCGGGGGTGGCCCCGCTGAGCAATAACTCGCGCCGAAACGACATCATCGCCATGATGTCAGAGTTCAACGTGCACGGCCTCGTCCCAAATTGGGCCGAGCCGCCGTAGGATCAAGTGCAGGAGTTCTTTGACACCCTGGAGGAGAAGTACATGTGCAAAGAGTCACGGCTTGTCCAGGACACCACCCATGCAGAGCTGGACTACATCGCCGCCAGGGCGGCGGAGGCGGAGCTCGCAAAGGAGGCCGGCAGCACCACTGGCATGGAGGACAAAGCCGTGGCGGCCAAAGAGGAGAGGGAGCTCGCCCAGTGGGCGGAGTCCGCTGGGGAGGCCAGCAGCGCCGGCACCCGGGCCCCTCTTATTGAAGACGACAACAATGAGCCGTCCGATGAGGAGGCTGAAGCTGTCGAGCCCCCAGCCACGGGGAAAGGGCATGTATTGCGGCGGGTCGTCTCCGGAGAGCCGTTCCGGTTCGGCAGGGACGCATAGCCGCAACAAACCCCGGAGGCGCCCATGCGTCAGACGAGGGCCACGGCGGCGGGGAACGTGGTGAAGGCCGCTGTGGCAAAGAAGAAAGCAGCTGCCCCTTCTCCGTCCAAGAGTTCCCCAGCTCCACCTGCTTCTCGTCCTCCTACAAGTGACGACACGGAGGTCTTCTTCGACCTCGGGTCTCTTAGCCCAAGGATGAAAAGGAAGGCAGCGGAAGAAGAAGCGAAGGATGAGTAAGTGCCTCGACTTTCGTCATCTCCGTCCCTTCGGACCATGCTTCTTTTCTTGACTTGTCTTCATCTTGGAAGGGATGCGGAGACACTAGCCCAAAGGGTGAAGAGGGCCAGGTCCTTGGTGGGTGGCCAGCCCTCGGCGGGCACCTCAAGGGCGCAACTGGTGGTGGTGAGTAGCCCGAACAGCAGCCCCCGGCACAGCCCCCAGCGTAAGCTCATCACCCGCCCCTCATCAACATGTGTCAGGGGTACGATCTTTGGTGTTGACTTTGCCGTGATCGCAGGAGGAGGACAGCAGTAGGAGGAGCCACTGAGAGCTACCCCCAACACGCCGCCTCCGTCAACCACGTCGCCCCGAGGAGCGTCCCCGGCAAGGGTGCCAAGCACTGAGCCCATGCACACGGAGGAGGAGGAGGCAAGCTTGGGCACTGGTGGCCACACCTCGGCGCCGGATGTTGGCGGGGAGGGGGCTTCTTCTTCCCAGCCCGGCACGGGTAGGCCACACTCCTTCCGTCCCTTTTCTTTTTCTCTTCTTTTTGAATCTTGGTCTTGGCTTCGCTTCATCCCCTTCTCGATATCCAGATCCTTCGTCGACGGGCCAGAAGGACATAGACACCGTCATCGAGGATGTCGCCAAGGCCGCCGAGGCGGAGGCCAAGAAGATCACCGCCGAGGAGGCCGCCAAGGGTGCTACTGAGGGTGCCGCCAAAGAGCCTACCGGGGAGCCCGGCAAGGCTACTGCCAAGGAGGCCGGCAAGGGACCTGCCGGGGAGGCCGGCAAGTCCGCTGCCGAGGAGGAGGTGGTTGATGACCAGCCTTCCTCCTCCGCTGCCTCTGGCTCCGGCAGGTATCTGAAGGTGAGCGACAACCTTTTCGTCCACCTTCCAGGGCAGCAAGCTCCAGGGTGCCCATCGAGGTAGAGGTGTTCGATGAGGAGGTGCTTGCCGCCGCCGGGCTTAAGGTCGTCGACAAGCCAAGCACCGGTGGTGACGGTTCTCAGGAGAAGCGGCTTCTCCAGGCCATGGGCGCCAGCTTTCAGAAGCTCTAGGCGCTCCACTGCGCCCGCCTGGACAAGGCCCAGTCCAGGATGGCAACGGTGGACAAGGCGGAGGCGGACCTCAAGGGACACATTGCCAAGGCGCAAACTTGGTTCCGCCAAGCTTGCGAGGAGCTGAAGGCCGCCCAGGGTGAGCTGGCCAAGCGTGAGGCAGAGCTCACCATGAAGCGGGCTGACATCGAGAGGGCCCAGGAGATGGTGAAGAACCTGGCCGCCGAAGCCGAGGCCGCTTGAGCCCACCACTAGGCCGCGCTGAACTCCCAGGAGGAGGACCTTGCCGCACGTGAGGAGAAGCTTGCTGCAATGCTCCGCGGCAAGGATGAGGAGGTGGAGAAACTCGTCGTGCAATGGACCTGGGAGCTGGAGCAGAGGCACGGAGAGGCACTCAATGCCTAGGCTCTGGTTCACGTTGACAAAGTGAAGGAGCTAGAGGTGGAGCGGCACGGGCTGAAAAATCAGGTCCTGAAGCTGTCCGAGGAGAAGGACACGCTCAACGGTGCCCTAGTTCAGGCGCAGGGCGCAGTCCTCGACAAGGCCGGGCAGCTTTCCGAGGCCAACAACTCCATCAAGGACCTCAAGATGAAGCTGGAGGGTCTCGAGGGTATGCTCTTAGAGGCCAAAGCCCGGGAGGAGACCCTGACCAAGGATCTAGAGGCTGAGAGGCAGCTGCGGAAGAACGAAGACGCCAACCACAAGGAGTTTGTGGAAGGCGAGAACCGCTCGATCAGGCGCCCCAAAGGCATCGCCGATAGGATCACCATGCAGCTGGCTACCATGGGGATGCCAAATGTGAGGTATACCCCAGAGCGCAACACGAGCCCCAACGCCAAGCTGACCATCTTCTTCAAGGGTGTCCTCGGGGCCCTGGAGCAACTCCACTCCAATCGGGCAGCCTCCCTGGCCGATGAGGGCCGGATGCTTTGTCGGGGTGCCATGACCAAGTTGGCGCACTGGAACCCCAACCTCGACTTCGACGCTGCGCTAGAGAGCTTGCCAGAGGATGCATACCTCGTGACACCCAAGGAGCGTATCAAGCCCATCATAAGCCGCATCGGCGGAATGAAGAGGGTGGAGGGCCAGCGCCGGGATTAGGCACCCCGTTTCTCATTGCCACTGCAGGTTCATGGCCAAGACGATTTATATCTTTAGTTAGAACTGCAGCAACAATCGATGTAATATAACTCTGCAGTACTTTTGAAAATGATGCATGTTATTGTCCTATTTGATCCCCCTTTGTGTGTCCACCCTATGTTAATCGGGTAGGCTTGCCGGCACGTAACCCAGGACATGGTGCCTCGAGGATGGATCCCCAATAGACTGCCAGGTATGCTTGTTGCCAGGCGAACCACCTTACCACTCTCAACGCGGCCGCTCGAACTGTCAAGCTTGACACGACTCAGAATCGAGAGCGTTGCCGATTACGGAAGGCTACCATGCCGATCTCGACGCGGCCGCTTGAGCTGTTGAGCAGACTCGAAATAGAGCAAGAGCATTGCCAATAGCGGGAGGGTCCCTTTGCGTGCAGGTTTTCCGTACATAGGACAAGACCTCCGAGGACAATAACCTTATATATAAAAAATTGCTTAAAGTTTCGCACGACTTAGCTTTTCTGTCGTTGCACGGGCGTCCACCACATCCATAGATGGTGTCGTCCGGCTTGGTCGTCTTCTTCCTTGGAACGACAACCACAATGAATCTGCTGTTTCGATCAGACCAGATTTTCACAACTGCGCCCCCTACCTGGCGCGCAAAAGATGTCAGTGGAAACGACACCTATGGGGTCACTGGGATCCCTTCTACGGTTGGCGAGTGCGAGGTTGTGCAAAGCGCGGGTCTGACAGGAAGCACACGAATCGTTTACCCAGGTTTGGGCCGCAAAGATGCGTAATACCCTAGTCCTGCTTTGATGGATGTATTTGAGTGTTCTTGTGTTCTTGAGCTAGCTACGGGGTGCAACTTGCCCAAAAGAGCCGAATCCCTCTCCTGGTCGCCTCGGGCCTCCTTTTATAGGAAAAAGGGGTTGTCACAGTGCCACACATGAGGTGTAAAGGTCTACAGTTGATAATCCTATCTTTTGGGACCATCGGATAAATTCATTAAATGCACTACCGACGTGGGCCCCTTGCTTTATCGGGGACGCCAGGGAAGCACGTCCCAGCCGTCGCCGCCTTGCCTGGCCTCGACACACGTCCGAGCTGATGAGGCATCGCGGCGCCACCTTGGCTGGCTGCTGAGCTGGCGCGGTGGTAGAGACTTCATGAAGGGTCGCATGCCGCCACGCAGGTGCTTCCTGAGTCGGTGTAGAGGTCACCCATCGCCACGGAGGTGCCTGCCCAGCTAGCTGAGCTAGCAGCTGCTTACGGACGGTGGTGGAGTCTTCGCTGGAGCAGGCCTGGCAGTGGCCCTGCTGATGCCCTCGACAAGGGTCTTGCCAGGGGCCCGACAAGAGTCTTGCTGTGGCGTTGCAGTCGTCCCTGGCAAGGGTGTTGCCGGGGGTCTTGTGGATTTCCTCGACTAGGATCCGCCGAGGGTCGCCGTCTTCTGGTCCTCATCTGATCTCACATGTTTATGATCTTGACAAAGATTTGCATGCCACCACAGAGGCGCCTCCCGAGCCTTGGTTCCAATATAGTTGGTTGGGTTGGAGCCTGTGGGCTCAAGGGTGGCTCACTCCGCGGGCATCGGGCAAGTTGCCCCAGCAAGGCTCTTGCCGGGGCTACGAAGGCTGCCTCGGCAAGGATCTTGCCGAGGGAGTCCACCTCGCCCCCTTGCTCTCCTGCGCTTCTGGTCTTGGCGTTGCCTTGGTTGCCTCGTGTTTCGGCTTCTCTCCGCTTCCCTCCTATGCCCTACTAAGTGTGGCCGTGGCGCGCGACTCTGACTTCCCGTGCACAAGTAAAGGGGTCAAAAGAAGAGCCCCTACTTTTGTACACCGACAGGCAGGATTTGCGAAATGGTTCAAGAGCCATGTAAGCTTTTGAATTGCACTGTCAGTTTTTTTAATATATTGAGTACATAAGATGATCAACTTGTCTATTTTCTAACCATAGGTTAAGAAGATGCGGGAGGATGGGCAGGCAGTTGATGATGCCCTTTACTCACTAGCAATGGGTCCTGATACTCGGGTAAGAAATTATGAATCTTGCGTTGTTGGAGATGTGCGCTACAACTGTAACACCCACGATGCGGCTATATCTCCCACGTGTCGGAGCACGACTTAGAGGCATAGCCGCATAGTAGGCATGTCGCAAGAGGGGTAATCTTTACACATCACATGTACTGAATAAGAAAGGGATAAAGAGTTGGCTTACAATCGCCACTTCACACAATACATAATTATAGCATTACATCATCCAGAATAGAATCAAGGTCCGACTACGGAACCAAATAAAGAAAGACAACCCCTAATGCAATGGATCCCCGATCGCCCCGACTGGGCTCCACTACTGACCAACTGGAAACGAAACAACACAACGAACACGATCTTCATCGAGCTCCTCCTTGAGCTCGGTTGCGTCACCTACACGGTTATCATCGGCACCTGCAACTGTTTGAAGTAATCTGTGAGTCACGGGGACTCAGCAATCTCACACCCTCGCAATCAAGACTATTTAAGCTTATGGGTAGGAAAAGGTAGTGTGGTGGAGCTGCAGCAAGCACTAGCATATATGGTGGCTAACTTACGCAAATGAGAGCGAGAAGAGAAGCAAAGCACGGTCGTGAAGCTAGAAGTGATCAAGAAGTGATCCTGAAGCTACTTACGGTCAAGCATAACACAAGAACCGTGTTCACTTCCCGGACTCCGCCGAGAAGAGACCATCATGGCTACACACGCGGTTGATGCATTTTAATCAAGTTAAGTGTCAAGTTCTCCACAACCGAACATTAACAAATTCCCATCTGCCCATAACCGCGGGTACGGCTTTCAAAAGTTCAAACCCTATAGGGGTGTTCCAAATTATCCCATCACAAGCTCTCATGGTCAACGAAGGCTATTCCTTCTCCCAGGCAGACCCGATCAGACTCGGAGTCCCGGTTACAAGACATTTCGACAATGGTAAAACAAGACCAGCAAAGCCGCCCGGATGTGCCGACAAATCCCGATAGGAGCTGCACATATCTCGTTCTCAGGGCACACCGGATGAACACTACATACAACTAAAACCAACCCTCAAGTTTCCCCGAGGTGGCGCTGCAAGTGGCTTTGTTTTGGACCAACACTCAGAGGAGCACTGGCCCGGGGGGTTAAAATAAAGATGACCCTCGGGCTCCAGAAACCCAAGGGAAAAAGGCTTAGGTGGCAAATGGTAAAACCAAGGTTGGGCCTTGCTGGAAGGGTTTTATTCAAAGCAAACTATCAAGGGGTTCCCATTATAACCCAACCGCATAAGGGACGCAAAATCAAGGAACATAACACCGGTATGACGGAAACTAGGGCGGCAAGAGTGGAACAAAACACCAGGCATAAGGCCGAGCCTTCCACCCTTTACCAAGTATATAGGTGCATTAATTAAATAAGAGATATTGTGATATCCCAACATATCCATGTTCCAACATGGAACAAACTTCATCTTCACCTGCAACTAGCAACGCTATAAGAGGGGCTGAGCACAGCGGTAACATAGCCAAACAACAGTTTGCTAGGAATGATGAGTTAGAGGCTTGACATGGCAAAATGGGAGGCAAGATATAGCAAGTGGTAGGTATCGCAGCATAGCAATAGAGTGAGCAACTAAGCAAGCAAAGATAGAAGTGGTTTCGAGGGTATGGTCATCTTGCCTGAGATCCCGCAAGGAAGAAAAATGAGTCCATGAAGAAGACAAACGGACATAGTCGAACGGATCCTTACAACTCCGGAACAGAACCGAAGCTAACGAGATAGGCAACCCGGAAAGAAGCAAACAACATACTAAACAACCACTACATAAACAGGCATGATGAACAACCAAGTATGATGCATGTCCGGTTTAATGAAGTATGGCATGGCAAAGTGCACAAACAATCCTACAAATTAAGTGGAGCTCAATATGCAACTCCGTTGCATATTGATGAAACACCACGTCAATTATATAGTTCCTCTCGTTTATGTACCCAACAATATTAAATGTTGATTAACATGGCAAGGGGGTAAAGCAAATGAAAACTACCTATCTAGGCAAGTTTAAATGAGGCCGGAACAACAAGCAACAAGTCCGGAAAAATCCTCATGAGCATATATTAGATTTGGTACTGTTCTGCCCTAAACACAATTTTAGAGTTGTTAAACATGCAAAGTAAAGACACCATGTTAAACTAGGCATTTTCTACCCCATTTACATATAAAGTTTATTAAATTTGGAGCTACGGTTATTTAGTTATGAATTAAAGCATTTTAGCATGGAAATTAAGCAAATACATGCAAACAGAAGTTTAAACATTTTAAACATAGATGAAAGTTGCAAATTGTAAAACTAGACAAAATTCTAAGCATTTTTCATGTAAAGTTTGTTTTAATACGATGCACCGTTTGTGAGTTATTAAATGCATGATCTAGAGGGGTTTTCCTATAAAACTGCCCTCTCTGGAAAAATGAGCTAAAACGTCCAGGAAAAAACATGCGTTGGGCCGAATCTTGCTGGCCCAACAGGAATAGGGGAGGGGCTGGGCGCGTCCTCACCATGGGCCATGGCTCAGATCTGGAGAGGTAGCGGTAGGCCAACGGGGCTGGATCGGGCGAAGGGAAGGCGCCGCTGGGCCTTGGCGGCACTTGCAGCCCACGCACACACGCGTGTACGAGCGGGCGAGGTCGTCGTGGGGAGGAGGTCAACGCAAGCAGTGCTCGTCCTCCTGTTTGAAGCAGAGGATGCAGGGGCGACGACCATGGCCGAACTTGGGGATGGGGACGGTGTGGAGGCGAACGAAGGCCAGGCGAGACGGATGGGTCTTCGGGAAGAAAATGCGGCGGCGCACGGCTAGGAGACGAACAGGGGCCGCCTACAGGGGAAGCAGGGCTCGGAGAAGGTCGGCTTGGCATCCATGCAGCAGGGAACTCGAGAACGGCGGCGGACTTGGCGTGGCGGAGCTTGCTGCAGGCGAGGCACGGGGAGGGGAAGCAGAGAAGGCCGCGGGCTCCTGGAAGAAGATGGTTGTGGCTTGAGGAGTCTCCCGTTGCAGATCGAGGGAGTCAGGCGGCGCTCCGGTTCCTGTGGAGAAGAGGCGGGAAGATGAGACGGGAGGGAGAAGGGAAGAAGAAAGGAGAGACAGGGAAGGAGAGAGCGGCCCTGCTGGAGCTCGTCTTGGAAGGTTCGGGCGGCGGACAGAGCATCTCCGGCGGTGGCGCTCGCCAAAGCGGTCGAGCGGGAGGAGGCTCTCGGCTTGTACGGGAGCTGGGAGAAGCTGGGGCTGTAGAGGCTCTCTGGGCCGTCGGATCTGAGATCCGCTGGTCCAGATCGGGTGGGAAGAGGTTGTGGTGGTTGCCTGGATTTGGATCCAAAGAGAGGTGGGAGGAGGCTGCGGGATCGAGGGAGGGGATCCCGAGAGGATTTGGGTGGAGTGGCGGCGGGATGGGACATCTCCCTAGGATCTAGGGTTGGACGATATATATATATATATATATATATATATATATATATATATATATATATGAATTTAGGTTAGAGGCTACCTCGTCCCTCCGATTGCAATCGAACGATCGCGAATAAATAGCTAGGGAGTCCAAATAAAAAACGGAGATATTTTATACACGTTTGGGGTTGATTCGGACCCAACTGTAACGACAGATCGGGTC
>NC_057797.1:575953135-575970458 GCF_018294505.1 Triticum aestivum
GGTTGTGGTGGTTGCCTGGATTTGGATCCAAAGAGAGGTGGGAGGAGGCTGCGGGATCGAGGGAGGGGATCCCGAGAGGATTTGGGTGGAGTGGCGGCGGGATGGGACATCTCCCTAGGATCTAGGGTTGGACGATATATATATATATATATATATATATATATATATATATATATATATGAATTTAGGTTAGAGGCTACCTCGTCCCTCCGATTGCAATCGAACGATCGCGAATAAATAGCTAGGGAGTCCAAATAAAAAACGGAGATATTTTATACACGTTTGGGGTTGATTCGGACCCAACTGTAACGACAGATCGGGTCGGGTTTGGGACAACTTTCGGACACGCGTGAGGGGTCGGTTGGAACTTGTGCTGTGCAGAAGACCTCGGGCTGAGAGGAGAGAAGAGAGAGAGACCCAACGACTGTTTCCGGAGACCGAAAACGTCCAACGTTAGACCGACTATAGTGCCGCTATAGTTATCCGTTGGGGTGCCAAACGGACTCCGAATGCGATGAAACTTGGCAGGCGTCCTACCTACACCATAATAAGACAGCATGTCAACTTTCAACCCATTCCAAGAACATTTTCTGGCCACTTATAAAATACTATTTTGGACATGCCGCGGGTGCATGCAAGTGTGTCTGGGCGCAGAACGGACAACGGAAAAAAACTGGAGAAACCCGGACGGATGCAAGTTTTGAAAACATGATGATGCAATGCACATGATGACATGGCAAGATGCTACACGCAAGCAAACGACAAGGCAAAGTCGTCGAATAACTAGAAGACACCTGGTGCATCGGTCTCGGGGTGTCACAACACTCCGCACTACGAGAGGATCTCGTCCCGAGATCTAGGATGGCACTGGAGAGAAGTGGAAGAGGAAGAGAAAAGGTAAAACAAAGTTGCTTCTTGGACAAACGAGTGAAACCACGAACCTTGAGAGGTTGAACAAATTTGATAGAAAGAATACAACGAAGATGAACAAGTTGAAAACCTCCGTTAGAAAAGAGGAACAAAGAACATCACGAGAACCCTGTAGGTTGAAAGACATGAGAAAAGGGTTGCAATGGACAAGAAGTACATGTAAGGACTCCGGTAGAAACGAGATGTACAAGGAACGATAAGGATCAATTACGATAACACTCCGGTTAAAACAAGATAGAGAAGGAATAAGACTGATACAATTTGGACAGCACTCTGACTATAAATGGAAGGAATCGAACATGAACTTGACAAGATGAGAAGCTACTTGATGAAATCAACAACACACTACCTCCGGAACTATTTAAAGGAAGGCTCAAGGTGTAAGAAAGATTTTAGACAGCACTCCGGTTGAGAAGGGAGGTAAAACTTGACAGAATGGGAAGAACTTGAAAAGTGGGCACGACACTCCGGTTAAATGGATAAGCAAAGGAAAGAATTGAGAAGAAAATGACATCTTCTACCACAATTGAATTTGAAAAGCATCCTTAAAAAGAAGGATTGAATAGAGTTTTTGGGAAATCAACAACGAAAAGAACAGGCTTGTTGAGGGCTTATGGAAAACATCTCAAAACTGAGGTGAAATTCTGCCACTAACAGAAACAATGGATGTGGATTGATATGAATAAGGAGACGAGAAACTTATCTCACCAGTAGGATAAATGAAGAAGTTGGATCATTTATAAGCACCATAAATAGCAACAATCCTTAGGGAAAGCTTTAGGTGAAATATAACCCAAGATAACTCCAACAAAGCGATTGATGGATTGAGAAGAGCTCATGCTCGAAGAAATTGGTGGGTTTAACAATCTCATTCTTGACAATTGTTGCATCATGAAACACGAACTCAAATTGTCACGAATGGCATAACACCACCTCAAATGATAAGGTTGAAAGAATTGCACTTTGAAATGCAAGCTAAAGAATACTTGAGCTCCTCTGAAAAGAATCTCGATGAACACTTCGAGAAGGAATTAAATCCTTGATGAACCACCATGTTGAGCCTCCATGAAGAACTCCGGAAATAAAAGGATGATATAAAGAAAGAGAAGTTGAAAACACAAGGTGAAAACCTTGCGATGATTAGATGGATCTTCGTGATGATATAATTGAGAGAGCTTGGAACTCCGGGAAAGAAAAGATGAAACAATTGAAACCGAGAACTTGATGAGCCTCCGGAATAAGGAATTAATCACTTGGATGAAACAAGAATAAGAATTACATTATGCTTCTCCTTCATCCATTAAATTGATGACAAACAATGGATTTGGCATACTACTTATTCTCGTGGAAAAGATTAAGATAGATATAGCGCAAACTTGAGAAGGTCTTCAACGAATCACCGGTCGGGTTTGGGAAGAACAAATGAATTAGTGTGATAACATAGAAGGATGAATCTTGAACAAACCGCCGTAAGAATTGAAAATGAACGAAGAAAAGATAAAGAAACACTGGGGAGAATTAGAGAACGAATGAAGATACTTGAAGGAATTTAGATACATGAGAACGAAGATATCACGAGCTGATTAGAGAAAACTTGAATGATGCATCGGTAAGATTTGGAGAACGAGAGCTGAAAGCTGAGAATGAGTAATATTTGAAAATATGGCCTCCGGATAATCAAACTGAAAAATACTCCTGAATTACTCCATATGGGTGAAAAGAATTCTCATAATCAAAACAATTATGCGAGGACGGCATCAAGCTTGAACTACGCATTTCTGAGAGAACGGATAAGATTGAAGAGAAATTCTTCTCCGGTCTTCAAATCCGAGAATGACGATGAAAAACACCACCATGAATTGTTGAGACACTCTGTAATAATGAAGAATATAAAGGCTGAATCAACAATGAAAGGAATTTGAAAGGTCTTGGAGAAAGACATTTGACTGATGATAACTCATCCTTACATCAAACTTTGAAATGAATTTGAGAATAGCTCCAAGAAAATAGAAGAGTCAGGTAAGATCCTGGGAAAGAACTGTGGGTTAGGGCCCACTCAAAAGAAACACCTTCGAATGATTACTTGAAAGGGAGATTGCACCAGTTGAATTAAATGGCTTGAATGAGGTAACAACCACGAAATAACTTGAATGGATTAAGAATGGAAACGAATCTTTTGAGGCATCTTCAGCACTCTGGGACAATTGAATAGCGAGAAGTGGAATGATAATGAGGTGCACCGGCATGGAAAAGCATTAGACACGAGGAAAATGAATATAATCAACACTGAAAGCTTGAATTGAATCCACCGGAGAAGAAAAGAACAAATAATGATGAACTTGAAGCTTCGTTAGAATCTTCCTGGGAATCACCGGATAAGAACATTGACGGAAAAGAATGGAGAGACTTCACATGAATAAAATGGATACTCGATTAAGATATATGAGTTCTTGAAGAAACAAGGGTGGGAGGGCGGGAAAGAAAAAGACAACTTGGGACGGATGAAGCAAACAACATTGGGAAAACCGAGAGGTGATCTTGCGAATGTTGAAATGATCGGATCCACTTAAAGAGAAAACACACCGGTTGAAAAGGATAGACAAGACAATCTCGATAAACGAGAAGGATTAGTATTCACAGAGGAATATGAGAACACCACTTAGGAAAGGTATGGAATCCACATTTGACTTCGAAGCAACTCAAATACCACAACTGAAAACAAAAACAAAGGATTGGCTTGCAAAATAAGCCAGAAACAAACATATGATAGATCCCATATCATATCATGTGTCTGTTGGAAAGATATTCTAGGAGCTACTTTAATTCCCACTTATAAACTCCCAAAACTTTCTGGTTATGCAATCAGGTGTTGGGGATACAGGGGAAGCATAATATCTCACCCAAACTAACAATACATACATCCAGTTGTATCCATCCTTCAACACATAACCAAGAAACCTTCGGAAATCATTTACCTCAACCTTCGAAAAGCATCCATTATACGAGTTATGTCAATACTCCCGAACTCCCGCCCCAGTACTGGGTGGCGTCGAGGTTATCTCACCAACAACTGCATAAAAGAGATTTTCAATGTCGGCGAACTCAGGTATTCCAGAACTTCAATGATAAAATTGTGACGACAACATCTCGGAGCTCAACTCCCCAGGACAGTGCCAGTCTGCCACAACCCCTAAATGTCAGGAGGCACCAAGAATAATGGTCTCGTCACAAAACCATCGGAACGATTCCAAGATACCTGCGTGATCCTAAAAAAATTCATGAAATTTGAGGAGAGAAGAGTCAAAACTCTATGTCAGGAGGCCTCACCAGAGCGACGAAGGGACTGAGGAGTAAAAAGAATCCTACTCTCCGATATATATAATCCTATAAGACTCAAAACATTTTTCTAGACTCAACAACACCAGCGATTCGATCAAGCAGGGGGCTCCTAAGTCGGGGAAGGCTCTGATTACCAACTTGTAACACCCATGATGCGGCTATATCTCCCACGTGTCGGAGCACGACTTAGAGGCATAGCCGCATAGTAGGCATGTCGCAAGAGGGGTAATCTTTACACATCACATGTACTGAATAAGAAAGGGATAAAGAGTTGGCTTACAATCGCCACTTCACACAATACATAATTATAGCATTACATCATCCAGAATAGAATCAAGGTCCGACTACGGAACCAAATAAAGAAAGACAACCCCTAATGCAATGGATCCCCGATCACCCCGACTGGGCTCCACTACTGACCAACTGGAAACGAAACAACACAACGAACACGATCTTCATCGAGCTCCTCCTTGAGCTCGGTTGCGTCACCTACACGGTTATCATCGGCACCTGCAACTGTTTGAAGTAATCTGTGAGTCACGGGGACTCAGCAATCTCACACCCTCGCAATCAAGAATATTTAAGCTTATGGGTAGGAAAAGGTAGTGTGGTGGAGCTGCAGCAAGCACTAGCATATATGGTGGCTAACTTACGCAAATGAGAGCGAGAAGAGAAGCAAAGCACGGTCGTGAAGCTAGAAGTGATCAAGAAGTGATCCTGAAGCTACTTACGTTCAAGCATAACACAAGAACCATGTTCACTTCCCGGACTCCGCCGAGAAGAGAACATCACGACTACACACGCGGTTGATGCATTTTAATCAAGTTAAGTGTCAAGTTCTCTACAATCGGACATTAACATATTCCCATCTACCCATAACTGCGGGCACGGCTTTCAAAAGTTCAAACCCAGCAGGGGTGTTCCAAATTATCCCATCACAAGCTCTCACGGTCAACGAAGGATATTCCTTCTCCTAGGAAGACCCGATCAGACTTGGAGTCCCGGTTACAAGACATTTCGACAATGGTAAAACAAGACCAGCAAAGCCGCCCGGATGTGCCGACAAATCCCGATAGGAGTTGCACATATCTCGTTCTCAGGGCACACCGGATGAACACTACGTACAACTAAAACCAACCCTCATGTTTTCCCGAGGTGGCGCTGCAAGTGGCTTTGTTTTGGACCAACACTCAGAGGAGCACTGGCCCGGGGGGGTTAAAATAAAGATGACCCTCAGGCTCCGGAAACCCAAGGGAAAAAGGCTTAGGTGGCAAATGGTAAAACCAAGGTTGGGCCTTGCTGGAAGAGTTTTATTCAAACAAACTATCAAGGGGTTCCCATTATAACCCAACCGCGTAAGGAACGCAAAATCAAGGAACATAACACCGGTATGACGGAAACTAGGGCGGAAAGAGTGGAACAAAACACCAGGCATAAGGCCGAGCCTTCCACCCTTTACCAATATATAGGTGCATTAATTAAATAAGAGATATTGTGATATCCCAACATATCCATGTTCCAAATTGTAACAAACTTTATCTTCACCTGCAACTAGCAACGCTATAAGAGGGGCTAAGCAAAGCGGTAACATAACCAAACAACGGTTTGCTAGGAATGATGAGTTAGAGGCTTGACATGGCAAAATGGGAGGCAAGATATAGCAAGTGGTAGGTATCGCAGCATAGCAATAGAGCGAGCAACTAAGCAAGCAAAGATAGAAGTGATTTCGAGGGTATGGTCATCTTGCCTGAGATCCCACAAGGAAGAAAACGAGTCCATGAAGAAGAAAAAAGCACGTAGTCGAACGGATCCTCACAACTCCGGAACGGAACCGAAGCTAACGAGATAGGCAACCCGGAAAGAAGCAAACAACATAGTAAACAACAACTACATAAACAGGGCATGATGCACAACCAAGTTTGATGCATGTCCTGTTTATTGAAGCATGGCATGGCAAAGTGCACAAACAATCCTACAAATTAAGTGGAGCTCAATATGCAACTCTGTTGCATATTGACAAAACACCACATCAATTATTTAGTTCCTCTTGTTTATGTACCCAACAATATTAAATGTTGATTAACATGGCAAGGGGGTGAAGCAAATGAAAACTACCTATCTAGGCAAGTTTAAATGAGGCCGAAACAACAAGCAACAAGTCCGGAAAAATCCCCATGAGCATATATTAGATTTGGTACTGTTCTGCCCTAAACACAATTTTAGAGTTGTTAAACATGCAAAGTAAAGCCACCATGTTAAACTAGGCATTTTCTACCCCATTTACATATAAAGTTTATTAAATTTGGAGTTGCGGTTATTTAGTTATGAATTAAAGCAGTTTAGCATGGCAATTAAGAAAATACATGCAAACAGCAGTTTAAACATTTTAAACATAGATGAAAGTTGCAAATTATGAAACTAGACAAAATTCTAAGCATTTTTCATATAAAGTTTGTTTTAATACGATGCATCGTTTGTGAGTTATTAAATGCATGATCTAGAGGGGCTTTCCTGTAAAACTGTCCTCTCTAGAAAAATTAGCTAAAATGTCCAGGAAAAAAACATGCGTTGGGCCGAATCTTGCTGGCCCAACAGGAATAGGGAGGGGCTGGGCACGTCCTCACCTTGGGCCATGGCCCAGATCTGGAGAGGTAGCAGCGGGCCAGCGGGGCTGGATCTGGCGAAGTGAAGGTGCCGCTCGGCCTTGGCGGCACTAGAAGCCCACGCACACACGCGTGTACGAGCGGGCGAGGTTGTCGTGGGGAGGAGGAACGCGAGCAGCACTCGTCCTCCTGTTTGAAGCAGAGGATGCAGGGGCGACGACCATGGCCGGACTTGGGGATGGGGACGGTGTGGAGGCGAACGGAGGCCGGGCAAGACGGACGGGTCTTCGGGAAGAAAATGCGGCGGCGCACGGCTAGGAGACAAACAAGGTCCGCCTAAAGGGGAAGCAGGGCTCGGAGAAGGTCGGCTTGGCGTCCATGCAGCAGGGAACTCGAGAACGGCGGCGGACTTGGCGTGGCGGAGCTTGCTGCCGGCGAGGCACGGGGAGGGGAAGCAGAGAAGGTCGCGGGCTCTTGGAAGAAGATGGTGGCGACTTGAGGAGTCTCCCATTGTAGATCGAGCGAGTTAGGCGGCGCTCCGGTTCCTGTGGAGAAGAGGCAAGAATATGAGACGGGAGGGAGAAGGGAAGAAGAAAGGAGACACAAGATAGGAGAGGGCGGCCCTGCTGGAGCTCGTCTTGGGAGCTGCAGGCGGCGGACGGAGCATCTCCGGCGGTGGTGCTCGCCAAAGCGGTCGAGTGGGAGGAGGCTCTCCGCTCGTGTGGGAGCTGGGAGAAGCTGGTGCTATAGAGGCTCTCTGGGCTGTCGGATCTGAGATCTGGTGGTCCAGATCAGGTGGGAAGAGGTTGTGGTGGTTGCCTGGATCTGGATCCGAAGAGAGGTGGGAGGAGGCTGCGGGATCGAGGGAGGGGATCCCGAGAGGATTTGGGTGGAGTGGCGGCAGGATGGGACATCTCCCTAGGATCTAGGGTTGGACGATATATATACAGATGAATTTAGGTTAGAGGCTACCTCATCCCTCCGATCGCAATCGAACGATCGCGAATAAATAGCTAGGGAGTCCAAATAAAAAAACGGAGATGTTTTATAGACGTTTGGGGATGATTCGGACCCAACTGTGACGACAGATCGGGTCGGGTTCGAGACAACTTTTGGACACGTGCGAGGGGTCGGTTGGAACTTGTGCTATGCAGAAGACCTCAGGCTGAGAGGAGAGAAGAGAGAGAGACTCGACGACTATTTCTGGAGACCGAAAACGTCCGATGTTAGACCGACTATAATGTCGCTATAGTTATCCGTTGGGGCGCCAAATGGACTCCGAATGCGATGAAACTTGGTAGGAGGCCTACCTACACTATAATAAGACCGCATGTCAACTTTCAGCCCATTCCAAGAACATTTTCTGGCCACTTATAAAATACTATTTTGGACATGCCGCGGGTGCATGCAAGTGTGTCTGGGCGCAGAACGGACAACAGAAAAAAACTGGAGAAACCCGGACGGATGCATGTTTTGAAAACATGATGATGCAATGCACATGATGACATGGCAAGATGTAGCACGCAAGCAAACGACAAGGCGAAGACACCGAATAACTGGAAGACACCTGGCGCATCGGTCTCGGGGCGTCACAACAACACCCTTGCACGAGACGAAGGCAGGAAGACGCAAAACAGTGCCATCATGAGCACGGATACGTATGACAAAGAGACAACTGAAATGTATGCTAACATAACAGACATTGTTCAGTTGCAGTATATATCTAGTTTCGAGGATCATCGGTGTGTGGTTCTGTTGTGCTTTCATTGGTATAACCTGTTTTCCAGGATCGCAAAACCCAAAGCTGATGATTATTTCAAATCCATCAATGTCAAGGCGGCATACCAGACCAACGAGCCATTTATTTTGGCAAATCAAGCAACACAGATATTTTTCTTGGAAGACACATTTGCACGTAGCGATGACTGGAGAGTATTGCAAAGGTTTGAGCGGAGGAATTCATTTAATGAAGTTGCACAACAAGATGATGCTTACACTGCTCCTGATGTACAAGATAACACAGATGTTCCTAATATCTTTGAGAACCATCACGTCAATGACGCTAGTGAAAAGATTGCCTGTTGTGCTGTGGACATACAAGAGTTGATCAAGAAGAAGCCAACGCTCGAGGACGTTGAGGACGAAGAAGAAGATGACACCGTGGGGAATTACGATTCAGACTGATACACATGGCGAGGATGTTGACGCTGCTGCTGCAGATGATAATTACATTGCTTTTGTCGTATTTGCCTGTCAGAAGACATTTTTATCTACTATGTGAAATTGTGTTTGCTATGAAAACTAAAACCTGATGAACATGTTGTTTAGTATTTTCCTATGAGAACATCACTTGTTATGTATGCTGATTTGTGTTTGCTGATTGTATGATGACTAAAACAAGATGACATTGTTGTTTAGTTGAACTCCTATTTGGTTGTGAAACTTGAATTTGATGACATAGTTTGTTGTTGGACTGCAATTTGCTCGACGTCTTCGAATGAGAACAAAGCTGATCCGGCAGGGCCTCTACTAATTTATTTATTTATTTATTACCAAAAGGGCCTCTGCTATTTATTTATTTATGACAAAAAGGGGATACCCCCTGGTTTCCTTAGTAGAAATCATTAGATGTTCACAACACTACGCCCAGCCTGCTACACAGGTTTCATTCATTACTAGTTTCAGGAAAGTGCTCATGTCATAGCCACTGAATACATCACGAGTGCTACATACACTACAAATAAAGAGACAATCATCCTATAAAGCACATCGATTTTGCCCATTATCTTCACAGGCTCTTTCATCTCCTCATTGCTGTCAAGGCCGTTCAGTAGCTGTTGCTTGGCCATGATCAGAGGAACTACATCTTTAACCTTCTGCTCTGCATCTTCCTCTTCTATCGTTCCTTCAGTTACTTGTCCAACACCGCAACCTACTATTATTGGGATTCCTCGGCTAACCAAATAATCAGCGTAGTTGCACTCCCCCACATCAGCAACTTCCCAGAAATACAAATCACACGAATCTTCCCTTTTCTGCACGAATCAAATTGGAAGATCATCAACCAAACTATTAAAAATTTAGCAACTGAAAGTAGCAGAACAACACTTAAACAAATTATTACCCCATGATTCGGGCATTTGTAGAAGACTCGGCCAGGGTTGAGGATTGTGGTTGAGACACGACATATGACTCTGCGTGGTTTGCAGCAGTGGCACCACACCAACGGCAGCAAGTTGCGATGAGCAACCGGCTGCGGTGCACGTGCCGGCGGGGGTGTGATGAGACCCACAGGTGATGGTACGGGTGGTGACTTGGCGCATATCTGGTTGTTGCCTACTGAAGAGCAGGTGGATGAGCATCTAGCAGACATGGTTGCTGCTGCCAGAGCTTCTGATGCTAGGCAGAGTAAGTATAGAAGAGGAGAAGGGAACGTTGGATATGTTAGTTTCATTACTTGCAGAGTAGCATAGCACCATATATAGTCATAGTCTAGGTTTGGATTCGAACCAGCTACAGGAGCACGTCTCTCTTTTTCTAAAACTCAGCAACTTCTCTTTACTGGTACACTAGCTTGTCCTGTACGGCTTCTCAAGTCTTTGATTCCTCCAGCTGACATCTGGGACCCACTGGAAGGGCCTCTGTATTTTGTGAAAAAAACATGCCCCCCGCTGATAGGTCGGACCCACTAGCTATCTTCGCACGCAAGGAAGTGCCTCCTTATTACGCACAAAAAATGAATACTCCCCCTACCCGCTGGAACCTAGCATAGTGGGAGGCTGACTTGTGGGCCTACCAAGTTGATAGGGATGGAGGGCTTTGTCAACTTAGTCAATATGAACGATTCTAGCTCCAGTTACTGTACGATGTTCGTCCAACGGCCGTAATGCTTCTTCAACCTCTAGTCTTCTTGC
This sequence comes from Triticum aestivum, assembly GCF_018294505.1. Lineage (NCBI taxonomy): Eukaryota > Viridiplantae > Streptophyta > Magnoliopsida > Poales > Poaceae > Triticum > Triticum aestivum. The sequence continues at coordinate 575,963,922 of NC_057797.1, forward strand.
TCCAGCCGCCCAAACCAGCGCTGGTCGTGCCTCATGCTCCTGCCTCCCGTGGCCGGCTATGATGCCGCAGGGGAATCACCACCCCTACTACTCCCACCGCTGGACAGGCCATCCCTCTACACACCCACATGTGAAAATGGACAAAACTGGCCCTTATTTTAAAGTTCAACACAAAATGGCCCTAATCTTTTTTTTACAAAATGGCCCCATTTGCATGACGCTCGGGGCTCGGGCGCCATGCTAGATAGCATGACGCCCCGGTCTTGGGCATCATCCTATTTGGCATGGCTCCCTAGGCCGGGACGTCATGCTACATGTCGCTACCATGGTGCCCTGACCCAGGGCGTCATGCTCTCTAGCATTGTGCCCTAGCCACGGGCGTCATGCAAAAGAGGGCCATTTCGTGAAATATTTTCAGATTGAGGTCATTTGTGTTGAAGTCTCAGATAAGTGCCAGTTTTGTTCATTTTCACCACCCACACCCCCTGTTATTCTGCGGCGACGACAGCCTCACACCGCAGTCGAACCAGTGAACCCTCGTACTCCTCTCCGCGTGGGCATCCACTACCGCGTCTTCCCTGGCTCTGCGTCGTCCCCTTCCTAGGCCTCGCCGTCGTCCACAGGTGCTCTCGGCGCGGCGTGGTCAATGTGGTCAACGACCGACTTCCATCGGAAGAGTACTGTACGTGGAGAGGCTGACAGTTGGGTCCACGGCCGCAGCTGGGTCCATGGACACAGCCCAGTTTTTTTGTGATTTTCCATGTAAGTCGCTTTGTTAGGCCTGTTGGGCTGCAAATCTTTCAAGACGAGGAGAGCTTCATTTGACTGGCCGAGAAAATGGCCCATCAGTAATGAGAAATGGGCTGTACATTTTTAAAACACATCAAACCGGCAATTAGTTTCAAATATATTTTCTTCATTTCGAGATTTGAAATTACATTAATTTTTATGCATGGAGAATTTGTTGGATTTTATATTGATATACCTTTATTTTTAAAATAGGTTTGAATGTGAGTCAAAATTTCGGGATGAAAAACAGTTCGGACCGCACCGAAATATGCAAAATTTCGTATAATTTTTAAACGTGGCCACAATATGGGTTGTAATGCTAACAAAAAGAATATGGGCTCCAAAAAACATTAATAATTAGCAAATGGGCTGTAAATTATTAGAAATAATGGCAGATGGGCTGTATGCTATTTTCCATAGATTTGAGGCTTTCCTAAAAAAAGGTTGACGCACAAGCAGTGACTGTTGGATGGCCATCCAACGGTCGTGGTGCTTCTTCAATCTCTGCTCTTCCTGCTCCAGCCGCTCAAAAAGGCGCCGGCGGGACTGCCTGCTCCCTCCTCCCCTTGGCCGGCTCTGCTGCCGCGCAGGCCTCACCGCCCCACCGTAATTCCATCGCTGGCCTAGCCATCCCTCTACTCACCCACACCTCCTGTTATTCTCCGGCGACGGAAGACGAACTAGTAAACCCTCGTACAGTCGTACTCCCCTCCGCGTGGGAAACAACTGCCGAGTCTTCCCTGCCTCCGTGTCATTCCCTTCCTAGGCCTCGCCGTCGTCCACCGCCCTGGTGCTCTCAGCGTGGCCTGGTCAACGTGGTCAACGACCGACATGCATCTGAAGTGGACTGTACGTGGAGAGGCTGACAGCTGGGTCCACGGCCGCACGCAAGGAAATGCCTCCTTATTACGCGCAAAATAATGATTCCTCCACCTGACATCTAGGACCCACCGAAAGGGCCTCCGTATTTCGCAAAAAAACGTTACCCCCGCTGATAGCTCGCACCCACCAGCTATATCTTCGCACGCAAGGAAGTGCCTCCTTATTACGCACAAAAAATGAATACCCCCTGCTAGCTGGGACCTAGTATAGTGGGAGGCTGACTTGTGGGCCTACTAAGTTGACAGGGATGGTGGGCTTTGTCAACTTAGTCAATATATGAACGTTTCTAGCTCTAGTGACCATACGATGTCCATCCAATGGTCGCAGTGCTTCTTCAACCTCTGGTCTTCTTGCTCCAGCCGCCCAAACCAGCGCCGGTCATGTCGCGTGCTCTTGCCTCCCGTGGCCGGTTGTGATGCCGCGGAGGCCTCACCGCCCCCTACTACTCCCACCGTTGGCCAGGCCATCCCTCTACTCACCCACACCCCCTGTTATTCTGCGGCAATGGCAGCCTCACACTGCAGTCGAACTAGTGAACCCTCGTACTCCTCTCCGTGTGGGCATCCACTGCCGCGTCTTCCCTGGCTCCGCGTCGTCCCCTTCCTAGGCCTCGCCGTCATCCACCGCCTTGGTGCTCTCGGCGCAGTGCAGCGTGGTCAATGTGGTCAACAACCAACTTCCATCGGAAGAGTACTGTACGTGGAGAGGTTGACAGCTGGGTCCACCGCAGCCGCAAGGAAGTGCCTCCTTATTACGCGCAAAATAATTATTCCTGCACCTGACAGTAGGGACCCACCGGACAGGCCACCGTGTTTTGTGAAAAAAAGTTTTCCCACCTGACTGCTGGGACCCACCAGCTACATCTTCTCATGCAAGGAAGTGTGTCCAGGCAATAAAAACAATTCGACTCCCTGACTGTTGGGACCCACCAGCTACATCTTCGCATGCAAGGAAGTGCCTGACAGTCGGGACCCACCTGGTCGAAGCATACGTAGCATTGTCATTCTGGTCACGAACGTGTACGTACATACTGGTCGATGTAGAGGCGCACGTGTCGTAGTAGAAGCACGCACGTAGAATGTACACGTACGTACAGCGGCCAGTGTGCAAGAAAGAAAATACGGCCATGTACGTACATATGGGCGGGGTCTCGAACGCCTACTCGCGCATACGTACGGCTAGGGCTCGTGTACATGGCTGGGTCGGAATGGAGAAACTACGTCGTCGTCGTGTTCATGAGGAGCCAACCGGCTGGGTCGGAACGGAATGCGTCGTCGTGTTCATCAGGAGGGCTTGGACGGAACAGCCGATGGAAACAAGGCCTGGCGTACTGCAGAACAGGGGAAACGGCCTTGTGTTCGACCGGCCATGTTCGAAACGGGATCATGTTCAACCACCGTCGACCTCCTCTAGCCTCCATGGGATACCGCAAAACGAAGGAAACAGACCTCCCACGGTCGAAACGGGGGTCCTATTCATCGGGAGGGGTGTGGCGTACCGAAAAACGGAGGAAACGGACTTGTGTTGGAGCGCTATGGTCGAAATGGTGGTTTTGTTCATCGGGAGGGGTGTGGCATACCACAAAACGGGACTCCACGGGATACTGTTCATCTCCACCGTCGACCCCCTCCAGCCTCCACGGGCTATTGTTCATCCACCGTCGACCTTCTCTAGCCTCCACCTGCGACTGTTCATCCACGGGCTCCTGTTCATCCAGCCTCCACCGCGCGCTACTCCACCGGCTACTGTTCAACCAGCCCTCTCCACACGGGCTCCTGTTCAACCACCCCTCCACGGGCTACTGTTCATCCAGCCCTCCATCGTCTACTGTTCATCCAGCCCTCCATGGGGTGGTCCTGTTCATCCAGCCCTCCACGGGGTCCTGTTCATCCAACCCCAACCGGCTCGATCGATCGGGGTCCTGTTCATCCAGAGGCAACACCATCGGGTCCTATTCATCCACCCCCATCGGTAACTGTTCATCCAACCCCCCAGCAACACTTACTGTTCATCCAGAGGCAGCATCGATCGGCTTCAGTTAGCAACAGTAGCGAAGGAATCGCTCGATCGGGTTCAGTTAACAGCCATCGATCAATCGCTCGGGTTTAGTAACGCGTAGCCTACAGTGCAATCGCTCGGGTTCAGTAGGTGAACGCCTCGCTCGGGTTCAGTTAGAGCCCAACGCCTCGCACCCACGTGCGTGCGTGTACAAGAGAAACGTGCAAACCTCCATGCATCGCTCGGCCCCGACCACCCACGATAACCGGGAACACCCTGATATTTTCCTCGCCCTCGCTTCTACCATAGCTTTTTCCATCATGGACGGCCCAAAGATTGTCATGCAACTGGTCTCCGGCCCGCCCATGACAAAAAGCCCATTTTCTGTCATGATTTTTTGTCATAGAAGTAGGAGCCCACCACATCTATGATGATACCGGGTTTTGTCACAATTATCGTCATAGAAGTGTCATAAGTATGACAGAAAAAAATTCGTTCGGCCCAAAATGTCACGGATGTGTCATTTTTTGTAGTGATGGTGCCTCCGCACTCCGCGTGCTGGCCATCTACCACCTTCGGCTTCATGTTGAAGATTTTGAGCCACAATACGAAGTGGGGTTGGATGCGGAGGAAGGCCTCGCACACGACAATGAATGCCTAGATGTTGAGGAAGGAGTTCGGGGCTAGGTCATGGAAATCTAGCCCATAATAGAACATAAGCCCGCGGACGAAAGGGTGGAGAGGAAACCCTATCCTACGGACGAGATGAGGGATGAACACCACCCTCTCGTTGGGCTTCGGGGTGGGGACGATTGGCCCCTTGGCTAGAAGCCGGTGGGGGATTTCGTTCGCCAGATACCCGGCCTAGCGAAGCTTGGTAATGTCCTTCTCCCTAACGGAGGAGGCCATCCACTTGCCTTGCCCTCCGGATCCGTACATGGCTGAGTGCTTCCTTGAGACGAAAAGAATGAGGACTTGGTCGCCGGAGCTCGATAATGGAAGGACAGAGAAAGAGAGAAGGCGTGGGTGAATAAAGGGAATCCTTATCTCCTTATAAAGGCAGTGAATATCAAGCGCCTCCCCACTCGCCTTAAAACTCGCATGTTCCCAAGGGCTGTGTAAACGGCATGGTTATATTACCCACGCCCGTATTGATGAGAATCCCGCTATAAGGGGACATGATCTCTGCTTCGACAAGACGTGCCTATTAAAACCGCGTCTCGAAACGTGGAACGGCAGATGGAAAATGGTTCATAATGATGACCATGCAGACGTGATGTCACATTACAAAAAGTTGTCAGCGGATTGGACTCGTGTAATATTATATTCTCTGCAGTTGTGTGTGGTACTTGTGTTGCAGATCCGGACACGTTCATTGCGTCCGAAGACTATCTTGGAGTATTTGGAAAGGGGAACCCGCCTTGCAATGCCGAAGACAATCTGCGCGCCGGACACCTCGTCATTGAAGCCTGGTTCAGGGGCTACTGAGCGAGTCCTGACTAATGGGTCATCGGGCATCCGACCTATTAGACATGGGCCGGACTGATGGGCTATGAAGATACGAAGACTGAAGACTTTACCCATGCCCGGATGGGACTCTCCTTGGCGTGGAAGGCAAGCTTGGCGTCCAAATATGAAGATTCCTTTCTCTGTAACCGACCTTATGTAACCCTAGATCCCTCTGGTGTCTATATAAACCGGAGGGCTAGGTCCGTAGAAGGATATGCTCATAATCATAGTCAGATAGGCTACACTCTTAGGGTTTAGCCATTACGATCTCGTGGTAGATCAACTCTTGTAATACTCATATTCATCAAAATCAATCAAGCAGGAAGTAGGGTATTACCTCCATAGAGAGGGCCTGAACCTGGGTAAACATTGTGTCCTCTGTCTCCTGTTACCATCGACCTTAGACGCACAGTTCGGGACCCCCTACCCAAAATCCGCCGGTTTTCACACCGACAGTCATCTTCTTCATTCTTATCATCTGGCCGGCCAGGGGAGTGTATGATCTCAAACAGGGCCACTTCTCCTTCTCTGCTGGTATTATCCGCCATAGCTTTTATTTAACTAATCCAAAAGAAGATATGAAACAATTTAGTATTCAAATTACAATTCATGCATGCAATCAATAAGGAAAAACTGAATCATATTACATAATATGCATCATCGAATATAATCTCGAATACATCGTCTCGAATATTATCGAATAATATATATATATATATATATATAATCTCGAATACATCATCTTGAATAATATATATAATCTCGGATACATCGTCTCGAATATTATATATTGAATACATCACTATCTAGCTCTAGCTAATAAAGATCAAATACTACAGAATAATCTAGCTCACTGGCGGTTCCTGAGGCGCGGGCGGTGGACACCTAAAGAGAAGGAACCATCACAGGATCATAGCTCGGGTGAGATCCCCGAAGAACTTGCCAGGTATTGGAGAACCTGACATCCATAGCAACCATGTAGCAACTGACGTGCTCGTCCTCCTCCCTGACAGGGCGACGTACCACCTTCGGCTGGGCCTGCTCCATCCGCACCGAAAGTGGCCCACGCGAATGCGACAAAAGGAGCTCAGGGTCGATGATGGGACCCGGGGCCGAGTTCCTCGCCAAGCGGCGCGCCCCTGAAGGTAGCACCTCCCAGTGCGAGCCCGGCGGAGCCCAGTCCCGGACATGGGTCCTCTGAAGCAGGACGTCATCGTGAACGGGTCGACGTCTAGGATGCGGGCCAGGCATCGTCGAGAACAAATACTATATGAAAATGTAACATTTTTAAATGATTGGATTGTGATTTCTCATATAGAAATTGAAAAAATGATATCGTTGCATATGTCAAAATTCTAT